>NW_013545491.1:0-3689 GCF_000499545.2 Eimeria tenella
CAGCGCAGCAGCAGCAGCAGCAGCATCTGCTGCTGCTGCTGCTGCTGCTGCTGCGTCGCCTGGGTCCGCACACAGCTCGCGAGTTGCTGCTGCTCTCTTAGCAGCAATGTGCGCATTCCAGTGCCACAGCGCTGCAGCAAACCGCATAAACCCTAATTCCTAAACCCTAAACACTCGTCGTCAATCTGCATGTAAAAACCCTAAACCCTAAACCCTAAACCCTAAACCCTAAACCCCCGAGGCTGCAGCCTACGGTGTGCGCCCTCGACGCTGCGAATCGCTCAGAGGCCTGCAAACCCTAAAGTCTAACAAACCCTAAACCCTAAACCCTAAACCCTAAACCCTAGAACCTCAGGCCTACCCGCGCTGCGAAGGAGAATGGCTGCCACTGTTGCTGCTGCTGCATCTGCTGCTGCGTCTACTATGGCGAGGCAGAGTTCGCTGCAGTCCTCTCTTTGCTGCTGCAGCTGCTGCAGCAGCTGCTGCGCCTGCTGCCTGCTGCTGCTGTCGGGGCTCTCGAGAGCAGCAGCAATGGCCTCAAAGTTCGCCGCAGTTGGCGGAGCAACAGCAGCCTCCATCCTGCTGCTGCTGCTGCTGCTGCTGCAGCTGCTGGTGGCGGTTGCGTTGCTGCTGCTGGTCCCTTGGCTGCTGCGGCTCTTGCTGCTACTGTCTCGGCGCTGCTGCTGTTGCTGCTGCTGTGCTGCTGCTGCTGCTGCGGCGGCGGCAGCAGCTGTTGACGTTCTTGCTGCAGCAGCTGCTACTGATTTCTCCAGCTGCTAAGTGACTCCCTACAATTGCCTTGGTTGGAGGTTTAGGGTTTAGGGTTTAGGGTTTAGGGTTTAGGGTTTAGAGGCCGCTGGAGTTGCCGGCACTCGTCTGAGGCAGCGTCCCTGGCGGCGTGCGTGAGAATCGGGGTTTAGGGTTTAGGGTCTAGGGTTTAGGGTTTAGGGTTTAGGGTTTAGGGTCAACTGAAGAATTTAATTTCAAAAAAGGCCGCTAAACCCAAAGCAAAAGACAAACAGCGCAGCAGCAGCAGGCTGCTGCAGCGGGAGCTGCTGCTGCTGGTGGCTGCAGCTGCATGCGCTCGAGTTTTATTTTTATGATTTTGCAAATCTTATTGTAAAAAGTTATTTTAATTTAATTTCTTATTCTAATTTTATTTGCAAGCGAAAGGCCCCACGTGACTAGCAACTGCCCCCGCCGGCACACACCGTTAGCTGGCATGCCACAACCCTAACCCTAAACCCCAAACCCTAAACCCTAAACCCTAAACCCTAAATCTTAAAACCTAAATCCTAAACCCTAAACCCTAAATGCATGCCTATGCCTTAAGAGCTGCCCGTGAAAAGTGAAACGAGTTTTGCTCTTCGCCCAGTTGTAGTCCCCAGCTAGCGAAGCCCAAACCACCATTTAGGGTTTGGGGTTTAGGGTTTCAATTTTTATTGGTTCTGCAGCTTCTAAGGCTGAAACCTCGTTTGAAAAGCCTTGGGACTGTCAAACCGAGTATTTATGGTTTAGACTTCTATGATTGAGGTTTAGGGTTTAGATTTGGGGTTTAGGGTTTAGGGTTTAAGACCTACGGCCAGCATTTCCACATCTTGGTTTTCAATATCCTCGACAAAAAACCCCTTTTTATGGATGTATTTTTGCCTAACAACGATTTAGGGTTTAGGGTTTAGGGTTTAAGGTTTGGGGGTTTGGGGTTATCTCTGAGCTTGTTTTTCTGGTATTTGCGGCAGCAGCAAACAAGACACTTTTGCTGCTGCAGGAATGAGAAGAATGCAAGAAAAATAAAACTTTAGAATAATTAAAATAATTAAAATAATTAAAATAAAATGGAAAGATAGACAAATATATTACTTCAAAATGTATTCTAAAATGCCCATGCAACTCTAAAAGTCTTGCTTTATTTATGCATTTATTTGCATCCTTTTTGCAATTAAATATATTTATTAATTGCCCAAGGGTACATTTTCCAAAAATGAAAAAATTAAAAGAAGAAAATAATTGTGCATGCAGTTGTGGTGTACAGACAGCTGAGCTGTCTGTACACCTCAGAAGAGGAGTATAAGGGCAGGAGTGATAATAAATAAAATAAATAAAATTATTCTGAAGATTCAGATAACTTAAATAAAATTAACATATTATAATTCGCATTATGTTTTAATATAAATTAAATATTTTAATTTGCATTAATGGGTTTAGTTTTTTATAAGTACTTTCTCTTTAAGGATTTTTCTTTTCGTGCTTTTACCCCTTTTTCTTTTTCAGAAAAGAAATGCATTAAAGTATTTAAAATCATTTTTTCATTTTCTCTTTTAAATAGAAAAAGGAATATAAAAACGACATGGGGGGACCAGGGTACTAAACCCCAAACCCTAAACCCTAAAACTTATACCCTAAACCCTAAACCCTAGGACGAGGCCGCCAAGCCAAACCGACAATCTTTAGTCCCGCGAGTCTGGCACCTGGTGAAGCACTCTAAACCCTAAACCTCAGTTTAAACCCTAAACCCCCGCCTAAGCCCTAAACCCTAAACCCTAAACCCTAAGCTAAGCCTTATGCCCTCAGCTCCAACTTAGAGCCTAAACCTGAACCCTAACATAAACCCTATGCCCTGACACAAACCCTAAACCCTAAACTCTGCGTGTGATCTAAACCCCAATCTCGACAGAAATCCCCGCGTAAACCCTAAACGCTAGCTTAAACCCTAAACCCTGGCCTACAGCGTAAACCCTAGCTCCGCAGTTCTACACCCTAGCCAAGACCTGAAACCCTAAACCCTAAACCGCAGCCTAAGCCCTAGCCTAAACCCTAAACCCTAGAGGGCCCCTCTTCTAGAATACCCTCTAAAGCCCCTATATAAACCCTTTATGGTTTCCCTAAAAGGCCCCCAGGGGCCCCCTCTCTGGGCCCGGCTGGGGGCCCCCAGAAGTCCCCATTTTAGCTTTCTTAGGGCCCCCCCTAGGGGCCCCCAACAAGCCCTGCTGGGGCCCCCTTTGGGGGGCCCCCCAAAGAGACCCTTCTAGCGGGCCCCAAAGAAGGCCATTTTGGGGGCCCCTCTTAGAATGTGAAGCCCCCCTAAATTGCGGGGCCCCCCTAGAGTGTGGGGCCCCCCTAGAGTGTGGGGCCCCCATATAGTGTGGGGCGCCCCTAGATTGTGGGGTCCCTCTAGAGTGTGGGGCCCCCCTAAAGTGTGGGGCCCCCCTTGAGTGTGGGGCCCCCTAGTTTGTGGGGGCCCCCTAAAGTGTGGGGGCCCCCTAAAGTGTGGGGGCCCCCTAGATTGTGGGGACCCCCTAAAGTGGGGGGCCCCCCTAGGGTTGAGGTATTGGGGCTTTATTAAGGCTTTCTAAGTGGGTCATTTGAAGCCGAAATTTCCCAGTTTAATTTATGAATAAATCAAATAAGTGGTTTTTAATTAATTAATTAATTAATTAGTTAGTTGATTGATTAATTAAGTAATTATTTGATTAATTGACTAATTAATTAATTAATTATTCGATTAATTTATAAATTAATTAGTCAAATAATTAGTTAATTTGAAAAGGAAGAGACACATTCATGTTTCTGTCTGCCGACATAAACCGCATAGGGCTTTTGCTAAGTTAGTCTGCTTCTGCTGCTGCTGCTGCTGCCTCTGCTGCTGCTGCTGCTGCTGCTGCTCTTTAGGGCTGCTGCTCCTTAGTGGT
>NW_013545492.1:0-2835 GCF_000499545.2 Eimeria tenella
TGCCGCTGTTGCTGCTGCTGCTGCTGCTGCCCGGGGCCCCCAGGAAGGCCCTGAACTCCAAACCCTAAACCCTAAACCCTAAATAAAAAGTAGATGTACTTTAAAAGGACTTATTTTGTTTGATTTCATGAGTTATTTCATCTAACACTCCTTCTCAAAACCTCAAGTCGGCACCACCTTCCAAACCCTAAACCCTAGAGTCACGCGCCGCCAACTCAAACCCTAAACCCTAAACCCTAAACCCGGCAGGCAGATCTTGCTCTTATACAACAAGTACGCAGAAGTACTGAGCCTGCTCAAAGCAATACCCTAAACCCTAAACCCTAAACCGTAGACCTCGCTGTACCGTCGAAGCCCTCCGCCTGTAGACCCTAAACCCTAGCCTTTAAACTCAACCCAAGTCAGAGTACAACAGTTCAATGCGCCCTAAACCCTAAACCCTAAACCCTAATCCCTTCAAGGGTCCCAAAAACCCCAAAGTCCACACAGGGGACCCCTTCGGGGGCCCCCCACGCGCTCTATAGAGGCCCCTGGGTCTCAGGGGCCCCGTCGGGCTTCTTATGGGGGCCCCCAAGCCTAAGGGGGCCCCCTAAACCCCCTATAGGGGGCCCCAAACCCTAAGGGGTCCCCAGGCCCTTCTAGGGACCCCCTATGTTCACAGGGCCCCCTGTGGGGCCCCCTTTTGGGAGGCCCCCACAGGGTTTACATAGGGGGCCTCCCTAGGGGCCCCCATTGGAAACCCCTGTAGGGGCCCCCATAGGGGGCCCCTCATAGGGGCCCCCCATAGGAGATCCCCATAGGGGCCCCCCTTGGGGGCCCCCATAGGGGCCCCCCTTAGAGCTTAGGGGGCCCCTAGGCGCGGGGCCGTTTGTGGGGTTTAGGCAGATCTTAGGGTCTAAACCCTAAACCCTCGAGGTTTTCAAACTGAAGAATGCTGCTGTGGGGCTAGGGTTTAGCGTTTCATGTTGAGGGTTTAGGGTTTAGGGTTTGTGCTAGGGTGTAGGATTTGGGCGAGGAGGTAAAAGAAGGTCGTTTGGGCGCTGCAGATCACTTGACGCTTTTCGAGTCCATTTCTTTTTATTATTTATTTATTTATTTATTCTTATTTATTTATTTATTCATTTGTTTTATTTATTTATTTATTTATTTATTTATTTTGTTGTGGGGATGAAGACGTCAGTAAACATCACGCGAGAGGGCCGCATTATGGCATTCTTGTTGTCTTGCCTGCGCGCAAGAACAAACCCTAAACCCTAAACCCTAAACCCTAAACCCTAAACCCTAAACCCTAAGCCCTGAAGCCACAGCCTGCAGCCTAGGTATTCAACAAACCGCAAAGCACAAGCATCTGGAGCCCGTCTCAAACACAAAAATTAGGGTTTAGGGTTTAGGGTTTAGGGTTTAGGGTTTAGGGTTTAGCACCTGTTGATGTAGTCGCCCCAGTTGCCCGAAAGGTTGTTCGAGGTGAAGGAGAGAGAGAAGGAACGCAGCGGCTGAATCATCCACACCTAAACCCTAAACCCTAAACCCTAAACCCTAAACCCCAAACCCTAAAACGCACTCAGAACCACTGCCCGGCTTTCTTCGCGCTGCGTGCCTCGAACTAAACCGCCCCCTCAAACCCTAAACCCAAACCCTAAACCCTAAACCCTAAACCCTAAACCCTAAATCCTACCATCTCGTGGCTGGGCGTGGGGAAGGTGTGGGCCTCCGGGGCATCTGCCCCATAAGGCATTAATTCAAACCTCCACGAAGAAGGGGGAAGAGGTTCTAAGGGTTTAGGGTTTGCGTCTGGGCCCTCTTGTTCTGTCGAGGGTTTAGGGTTTAGGGTTTGGGGCTCGAGGTGCGCGCAGAGGACGTTGAAGTCCTTTGCTGCTGTTGCTGCAGCAAGAGCAGCAGCCCAGCTGCTCTCCAGCCGCTGCTGCTGCTGCTGCAGCAGCAGCAAACGCCGCTCCTTCTCTTGTGCTGCTGTTCTCCAAAACCCTTCCTTTTCCAAGTCCCTCGCGGCTTGGTGTTCCACCAGAGAACTCAAGTCCTGAATGCAAACCCTAAACCCTAAACCCCAAACCCTAAACCCCAAACCCTGGGCGAGCGGCAGCAGCGGGAGCGCCATGTGACGCGGCCGAAAAGCCCTCGCGATAGAGGGTCCACGGATTGGGGATTAGGGTGTCGAGGGTTTAGGGTTAGGGTTTAGGGTTTAGGGTTTAGGGTTAAGGGTTTGCGTACCACAATCTTCTGGTAGGTGTCGTTGAAGTAACCGGTGATGAACATCGAAGTGGCGAAGAAAGAAGTGAGGGCCACCAGTTGCTGCCGCACAACCCCCAAACCCTAAACCCTAAACCCTAAAAGCTAAACCCTAAACCCTAAACCCCACACCCTAACCCTAGACTCTACGCGCTGCTGCTACTGCTGCAGCTGCTACAGCTGCTGCTGCTGCTACTGCTGTTGCTGCTGCTGTGGCTGCTGTGGGTGTGCGGTTGTTTGCTGGCGGTTCGGTAGCGAGGTTTTGCTTAGGCGAGGGTTTAGGGTTTAGGGTTTAGGGTTTACGTGTCGGAGGTCGGGGTTGTGTTTGAGGACGAGCTGCTGCGCGGGTCTCCAGACAGCAGCAGCAGCAGCAGCAAGGAGCCTGGCGGTGTCTGCTGCTGCTGCTTCTGCTGCAGGCCGCAGCCCGCGGAGAAAAAGAACAAAAAAGTTGTAAGTGGGGTGTTCTCCGTAGTGGTCTTTGTCTCTTCTTGCTGCACCTGACCACTGGTCTCTTTCCACGGACCACTTCGGCTTTGCTGCTCCCCCCGACTGCCGCCGCAGCGACAGCCGCAGCGCCGAATTTTTCCTTTG
>NW_013545493.1:0-2069 GCF_000499545.2 Eimeria tenella
GGCCAGCCAGCAGCAGCAGCAGCAGCAGACCAAGCAGCAGCAGCAGCTGCTGCTGCTGCTGTTCTTGTATTGTAAAAACGATGCAGAAATTAGTTTTGGTTTGTTGCAGTTGCGAGCTAGCTAGCTGGCCAGCTAGCTGGCTAGCTAGCTGGCTAGCTAGCTGGCCAGCTAGCTGGCTAGCTAGCTGGCTAGCTACCTATCTAGCTGGCCAGCTAGCCAACTAGCTGCATACTTACGCGTTTCCCAATGCATCTCCTTGTAAGCTAGGGTTTAGGGTTTAGGGTTTAGGGTTTACAACCAGCTCATCGTAACCTCTGCAGCAACAACGGCGGGCAAACCTCCGGCCCGACAAACTCGAGCAGCTAGCTAGCTAGCTGCACAGCTAGCTAGCTAGCTGCACAGCTAGCTGGCTAGCTAGCCAACTAGCTGCACATCTCGCCAGTTGTCTAGCTACATAGCTAGCCAGCCAGCTAGCTAGCTAGCTGGCTAGCTAGCTAGCTAGCTGGCTGCTTAGCTAGATAGCTAGTTGGCTAGCTGGATAGCTAGCTGGCCTGCTATCTAGCTAGCTGGATAGCTAGCTAGCTAGCTAGCTAGATAGCCAGCTAGCTGTCTATCTATCTATCTATCTAGCTAGCTAGCTAGCTACGCAGCTAGCTAGCCAGCTAGCTGTCTATCTATCTGGCTAGCTAGCTAGCTAGCTAGCTAGCCAGCTAGCTAGCTAGCTAGCTGTTTAGTCTTCTTCCATGGACTCTTCGTCTTCTTCGTCTTCGTCTTCGCTGTCCATTTCCTCTTCGCTGTCTTCCTCGGAGTCGCTTTCGCTGTCTTCTTGGCTAGCTAGCTGTTGGCTAGCTAGCTGCTGGCTAGCTAGCTGTTGGCTAGCTAGCTGCTGGCTAGCTGGCTGCTGCTGCCCCGCTAGCTGCTGCTGCTCAGCTAGCTGCTGCTGCCCAGCTGGCTGCTTCTGCCCAGCTAGCTGCTTCTGCCCAGCTAGCTGCTGGCTAGCTAGCTGCTGGCTAGCTAGCTGTTGGCTAGCTGGCAAGTCAATGTTATTCTCGGCCTCGAGGAATTTGAAAAGAGCCGCAGAGCTCATCACTGTGCACTCAATGTCCAGCTCGCGCAGGCCAGCAACCACCGCGGGGACCTAAACCACAAATTAGGGTTTAGGGTTTAGGGTTTAGGGTTTAGGGTTTCGGGGGCACAGGAGGCTGCAGCGCTGCAGAGAGGGGGGGCAAACTTAGGGTTGGGGGGCTGGCGGGAACACAGGGGAAAGAGCCTTTAGGGTTTAGGGTTTAGGGTTTAGGGTTTAGGGTTTGCCTTGTCTTTGTTGGTGACGACGCAGAGGGAGCTGCGCGGGGGTTTGGCGAGGAGGTTTGCTGCTGCAGCATTTGCTGTTGCAGCTTGTTTGTCTGCTGCTGCAGCATTTGCTGCTGCACCTTGTTTGTCTGCTGCTGCAGCGTTTGCTGCTGCAGCTGGTTTGTCTGCTGCTGCAGCGTTTGCTGCTGCAGCTGGTTTGTCTGCTGCTGCAGCGAGTGCTGCTGCAGCTTGTTTGTCTGCTGCTGCTCCGAAGCAGCGCAGCAGCAGCAAAAAGTACTTTCTTGCTGCAGCATTTATTTCTTCTTTTTTTGTTTTTTTTATTTTCTCAATTAACTCCAAATTAAACCCTAATGGCAAACCCCGCAGCAAACCCACGAGGGTTTGGTGCCCCGAGTCCGCTGGGGTTTCCTCCCGCCTGCAGCAAACCACCGGGGGGCCTAAACCACGAATTAGGGTTTAGGGTTTAGGGTTTAGGCCTACGGCATGGGGTTTGGGCTAGGGGCACGGAGGCAGCTGCAGCGCTGCAGAGAGAATGGGCACCTAGGGTTTGGGGGATGTCGGGAAACCCTAAACCCTAAACCCTAAACCCTAAACTCTAAACCCTAGCTAGACCCTGGGAAGGAAAAAGCGACTGAGGGAAACGAACAGAAAGCTGCAGCGCTTATTGTCATAAGTGCTACTACGAAACCCTAAACCCCAAACCCTAAACCCTAAACCTTAAACCCTAAACCCTAAACCCTAAACCCTAAACCCTAAAC
>NW_013545494.1:0-1146 GCF_000499545.2 Eimeria tenella
GCCGCAAGTGGGGCAAAACTCTTGCAGGGGCCCCTCCAAAAGGACTTCTTGAGGGTTTAGAGGAATAGTTTCTCCACAGCGACAAACAAAAACTGAAAAGTCTTTTTCGAGACTTTCTGTTTCTTCCAGGGTCACCCAGCACACGTGGGGGGCGTTCCCTGCAAACAAACCCGCGCTAGGGTTTAGGGTTTAGGGTTTGAAGCTCGTTCCTAGGGCTTAGGGTTTAGGGTCTGGAGCTTGTTTCTAGGGTGTAGGGTTTGTAGGGTTTGAGTTCGAGGTCTAGGGTTTAGGGCCTACGCCGGAGCTCTGCGGTTTAGGGCTAAGGGGCTCAGGCTGCGGTCTAGGGTTTAGGGCGGTGGCCTAGGGTTTAGGGTTTGAGGCTCAGCGCTGGGATTTAGGGTTTAGGGTTTAGCGCATGCAAAACTTTATTATTTCCTACTTAATTCTTCGCTGTCTAGCTCTTCCCGCCTCCCCGGCGTCAGCAGCAACTCATAAGCAGCAACCAAATCAACAAAACTAAAATCCAATAAACCCTTTTCTGGCTCGGGGGCCCCCCTGGGGGCCCCCTGGGCTTCCCCTGCTGGGGGCCCCCCTGGGGGGCCCCCCTGCATGGGGTGGACCCCTGAGGGGGGTCCCCCTGGGGCCCTCTCTCTTGGGGGCCCCCCACCTCCAGAAGCCTCAAGGGGGCTCTTCGGGGGCCCTTGGGGTAGAGGTGAGGGGGGCCCCACAGCATGGGGGCTATCTGGGGAAGGGGGCCCCTGGGGGGCCCCCTCAGGGGCCCCCTCAGGGGCCTCTGGGGGGCCCCCAGGGGCCCCTAGGGGAGGAATTGGAGATGATTTTGAGTTTAATTTGGTATTATGGGTTTTGTCAGGGTGGCAAAGAAGAGCTTTTTGTCGAAATGCCCTTCGAATTGTTCTGGGGGAGGCCGAGCGCGGGACCCCCAGTAGGGTGTACGGACACCTCCGGGTGCAGGAGGGGGTTGTTGGGTACATAATAATCAATTTTAAAAGATCTTTCAAATCTATTTTTATTTATTTTAATTTAATTTCCAAGTTTTTCCTCTTTTATCTTATTTAGTACCCTCCCCACCCCGAGAGGAGCGCGACGGGGGCCCCAGCCAGCCTGGAGGCCCCGCAGGGGCCCCCC
>NW_013545495.1:0-2024 GCF_000499545.2 Eimeria tenella
TGCTGCTGCTGCTGCTGCTGCTGCTGCTGCAGGCAGGGGCCTCGCGCTCTCCTCGCTGCTGCACCGCTCCGTCTCCAGGGCCCTTGCTGCTGCATGCATTCCCCACTGCAGCGAGGCCCAAGTGGGGCCCCTCACTCTCGATTTGCTGCTGGGGCCCCACTTGTGTCTGGAGGTGTGGGGCCCCACACATTACTACCGCTGCACCCTCATGCGCACTGCTGCTTCCGCCTTCAAGCTAACCCTAATTCAGGGTTTAGGGTTTACAGTCGCCCCCCTCTCCTACTTGGAGTGGCAGCAGCTGCAGACCAGAGACGCCAAGATCGTCTTCCTCCACAAACTCCTTAAAGAGCTCCAGAAGCAGCAGCAGCAGCAGCAAAGGCAGCAGCAGCAGCAGCTTGAGGAGGGTTCTCTTGAGAAGCACCAAGCACTAGCTGCCTAAGGGTTTCCGGAGTCCTCCAGGGGCCCCCCTGCGGCTGCATAGCCCTATGGGGGCCCCCTAGCACTCAGAGGCCCCCAACGCAGCAGCAGCAGCAGCAGCAGCAGCAGCGGGAGCGCCTGCTGCCGCTGAGCGGCCCCTCCTGAGACGGCACAAGACCGGTAGCATGCAACGGAAGCAGCTTCCGATTTGGGGGCCCCCTAAGATGGGATACCCCTATGATGGGGGCCCCCCCAAGATGGGGGCCCCCCCAAAGATGGGGCCCCCCAAGATGGGGGCCCCCAGGATATGGGCCCCCAAGATGGGGGGCCCCCGAACTAAGGGTTTTTAATTAGGGTAGTGCCCATATGGGGTTTATTTTATTCTAATGGGACTGCAGCAGCAGCAGCAGCAGCAGCAGGCGCAGCAGCAGCAGGACGTGCCCCAGTAGCAGCGCTGCAGCAGCAGCAAGCCCTAGACCCTAAAGCGTAGGCTGCAGCATAGGGCTGCAGGCAGTTCTGCTAGCAGCTCTACCCTATCCTCAAACCCTAAACCCTAAACCCTCGACCTCAGCACTTTTGAGTTCAAGGCCAGCCCCCGCAGTTCGGGGGCAGCAAGCAACGCGCCGCTTCGAGCCTCAGCCTCCCCAAAAAGCTAGCTAGCTAGCTAGCTAGCTAGCTGGTTAGCCAGCTAGCCAGACAGCTAGATAGCTAGCTAGCTAGCTGGCTAGCTGGTCGGCCCCCAGCCAAGCCAGCTGGCTAGCTCGCCAGCTAGCTACCAGCAAGCCGGCCAGCCAGCCACCAGCTAGCTAGCTAGTTAACTAGCTAGCTAGCTACAAGCTAGCTAGCTAGCTAGCTAGCCAGGGGCTGGCGAGCCTTTTCTCTCAGAGGCAGCAGCTGCTGCAGCTGCTCCGAGCAATAAAACACAGGGGCCAAAGAAAGGCGAAGATGAAAATTAAAATAAATATAAACATAATAATATAAACATAAACAATAATTTAAATTTAAATTTGCATTTAAATTTAAATTTAATTCAATTTAATTGAACTCCGATGTTCACTTCTTATCCTCCAATTCGCTTCCCCCCATTTGCCTCCACAGGGCCGCTCCTGCATGTAGCCACGCCCCAGCCAGATCTGCCCACAAACTAGCTAGCTAGCTGGCTAGCTAGCCAGCTAGCTAGCCAGCTGGCTAGCTATCCAGCTACCTGCCTAGCTAGCTGGGTAGCTAGCTGGGCAGCTAGCTGGTTAGCTAGCTGGCTAGTTGGCTCGCTAGGTAGGCTAGCTAGCGCGGTTTCGGGGCAACGAGCTAGCCGGGTAGCTAGCTAGCTGGCTAACTACCTGGGTAGGTGGCTGGCTGGCTAGCTAGCTAGCTGGCTAGCTAGCTGGGCAGCTGGCCGGTAAGCTGTTCGGCTGGCCGGCTGGCTAGCCAGCTGGGCAGCTAGCTGGGCAGCTAGCCGGGCAGATACTTTGCCCTTTCGCTCACTAGCTATACATTTTGTTCGCTGGCTACCTAGCTCTTTGAGTAGCCAGCTAGCTAGCCAGCCAGCCAGCTAGCTAGCTAGCTAGCTTGCTAGCTAGCCACTTAGCTAGCTAGCTAGCCAGCCAGCT
>NW_013545496.1:0-1463 GCF_000499545.2 Eimeria tenella
CGCGGGGGTGTACGTTCGTACACCCGGAAGCCGCGAAGTGGGGGCTGTGGGGTGCACGTACACCGCAAAGGGAGAAAGCAAGAAAACACAAACCACTCAAAGACACAAACCAGGGCGAGGCGGAGGCGAAGCCCGCGGCGCCCTGGCAGGTCGTGCACACGGCGAAGACGCGAGCCCGCCTGTGCTGCAGCAGCAGCAGCAGCAGCAGCAGCAGCAGCCACGAGAGAGACACGGGCAGACACGAAGCACGCACAGCCGAAGGCCCGCGAGGGACGAGGAGACACGGGAGACTTCTCGAGGTGTGCAGCAGGAAAAGCTCACCCAAGATTTCCCTGGCCTTGACCTCGACTATGGCCACCATCTTCGCTGGGACTGTCGGCTTGAAAGCTTAAAAGACGCAAAGGGCCCACGATATAGACAAGGAATATTCATGTGCACAATAGCAGCAGCTGGAGGGACACCCGGACACCCCACTCGACGCCAGCGAGCGTAGGTAGTGCTGCTGCTGCTGCTGGGGGGCTGCTGCTGCTGGCGCCGCCGCTGCTGCCGTCGGCTTGGGGCTGCTGCCCCAAGCAAATCAACTAAATCCTTTATACCTCCCGTCTTCTCTTCCCCAAAAATGCAACCCTTATTCTCGCTTTCAAAACCCGGGGCAGCTCGCTGCAGTCGCTGCCGCTGTTTCCAGGTGTACGTACACCCCAGCGCAGCAGCCGCATCGGCGTCGCACCCCGTGCACTCCGCGCAGCGCCACGTACGCCGCGAAAGCGAGCGCGTTTGAAATAATAACTAAAACCCATTTAATTTCAATTCTACAAATGCACACGAAGGCTCCACCCAGCGAAGTACTGCCCGCAGTCGCCAGCGGGCGTGGAGTGCCGCCCGCAGCATGCACTGGCTACCCCCGAACTTCTCCACTTACCCCGTTGCTGCCCCCAGAAAGCTTCTCCGGGCCTTACCCCCAGACCTTCTAAGTCGAGTTGTTTGTGCATGCATGCATGCATGCCGTCTCGTCTGTCTTTCCGGCAAAGTGGCAGTGCCTGTTGAACAGCCCAGCTGCCTCAGCCCAACTCGCAGTCTCGCGCAATTTGCTGCAACTCCCCGCTCCCCAGGGGCCCGCCTCTAGCCTCACAGAGTTCCCCCAGACTCCGTAGGGGCAGCTAGGCCTAGAAGCGGGGCACGCCTGCCCCGCTGCCAACTGCTGCGGCTGCTGCTGCTGCTGCTGTTGCTGAAGCTGCTGCGCCCCACGGCTCGCGGCCAGTGCATGCATAAGTGAGCCCCGCATGCACACTGCGGGATATGAGCAGCACTGCCACTTTAAGGGGCTTGGGGGGCCCCAAGCAGCCCATCCGGCCACGGCTGGAGCTACACCTTAGTGCGATTCTCAAACCCAACAGCGCACACAGCAGCAGCAGCAGCAGCTGCTGCTGCTGCTGCTGCATGCAGAAAACGTTAAGGCTTGCAGC
>NW_013545497.1:0-1155 GCF_000499545.2 Eimeria tenella
GGCCCCCCGGGGCCCCGGGGCCCGAGGGCCCCTGGGTCCCCTTCTTGCGTTGCATCTGTCAGTTGCTTTTCCACTTCTGCTCAAAATGAAGCCAACTGAGAAGCAAGAGGCTCCCGGGGCCCCCACAAATGCCTGGGGGGCCCCACAAAGCTTCCGGGGCCCCAAAAAGGGCTCCGGGGCCCCACAAAGATCCCAGGGCCCCACAAAGCCCCCCGGGGCCCCCCAAAGGTCCCCGGGGCCCCACACTTTGCTGGCAGGGGCAGCAGCTCGCTGTTTTGGCCCCAGAGAGAACAGCTTGTAGGCGCCGGCAGGCCGGGCGCCCCCACACAGACAAAGCTGCAGCTTTTTTCTTTGAGGGCCTTTGCAGCAGCAGCAGCAGCAGAAGCGTGTAGCCCCAAGCTGTAGCTTAGCGGGGCGTGGCAGCTGAGCATCTCAGGGGGCTTTGTGAGTCTTAGCCAGCTCTGTTTAGGGAAGACAGAAAGCCCCAAATTAAAGCCCAGTGGGGCCCCACACACTACAGTGCATGCATAGTGCTGCTGCGAGCAGCCTTGGGGCCCCTTTCCTCACCCTGGGGCCCCACTGAGAGGCCACTGAGGGGCCCCGAGTACCTTCCTGTAGAGTGAGGGGCCCCCAGTGCCTTTTTTCTACAGCGGGGGGCCCCCAGTGCCTTTCTCTAGAGTGAGGGGACCCTTGTTCTTTTCTTTAAAAACCCTGCATTTTAAAGGGGCTTCTAATGGGCCTCCCAGGCCCCAAGCCCAAACCCTAAACCCTAAACCCTCAGCCCTCGACTAGCCCTTGGAAGCTGCTTCTTTATGCAAGAAGCTGCCGCCTCTGCCGCCCCTATAGGCGCAGACGCTCGGGGAAGCAGATGCAGCAGCAGCAGCAGCAGCAGCAGCAGCAGCTGGGCAGAAGTCAGCGGCGACGCAGCCGCAGCAGCCCAGATTCGTAAGAAGCCTCTAGGGGGCCTCCGCAGGCTTTTGCTGCCTCTGTTGACTCATTTATACAAATTATATTCTTACACATCTACAATTGTAGAACTATTAGTTATTTGTTTTGTTTTTTAACTACAGTGTGCAGCCTTTAAAGCCCCCGGGACAGGCGAGGCTGCAAGCCTTAACGTTTTCTGCATGCAGCAGCAGCAGCAGCAGCTGCTGC
>NW_013545498.1:0-2370 GCF_000499545.2 Eimeria tenella
GGTGAGCACTTGCTGCTGCTGCTGCTGCTGCTGCTGCTGCTGCTGTATTTGCTGCTGCTGCTGCGGGGGGTGGTGTTGCTGCTGCCGGTGTGCTTGGTGCTGGTGTTGGTGCTGGGTTTGTTGCTGGTTGTGGTGGTGTATTTGCTGCTGCTGCTGCTGGTGTATTTGCCGATGCTGATTCCGGTATGTTTGCTGCTGCTGGTAGTGTATTTGCTGCTGCTCTTGTGCGTGCTGCTGCTGCCTACTGCTGCTGCTGCTGGTCTGTTAGGTGCTGTTGCTGGTGCATGTACAGCTGCTGCTGCAGGTATACTCGCTGCTGCTTGTGGTGTATTTGCTACTACTGCTGCTGCTGCAAGTGGATTTGCTGCTGCTGCTGCTGCTTGGGTAGCTTCTGTTTACGTTGCTGCTGCTGCTGGCTTGGCTGTGAGGCTGTGGCTGCAGCAGCTGCTGCGCTGCTGCACTAAATGTTTTTTTATTTTGCCTTTAAAGCAGCAAAAGTATTTCGAAAATAAAAAGAATAAGTAAAAACCGAAGTGGGCTCCAAAAGTGCGAGTTTGGGGCCGCAAGACAAACTGAAAGGCTCGCGTGCTGCTGCTGCCTTTGCTGTGCTGCTGCCGCCCGTGCTGCTGCTGCTGCTGCTGCTGCTGCTGCGTCCCCTCGGGTGTACGTACACCAGAAGCGGCTACAAGAAAATGCTCAGAAAACGAAAAGAATGCCTCAGAGGAGGAGCTCAAGGCGCTGTAGCTCCAGGTGAGGAAGTTTGAGTGGCTAGCTGCTGCTGCAGCACGAGGTGTCGATACAGCTGAGAGGCGGCGGCGCGGGGGCGGGTTCTGGTCGGATTTCCGCGGAAAAGGGACTTCTGGGGTTCATTTTAATTCATTTAATCATTATTTAATTTATTTTATTCATTTAATTCCCTTTTTTGCGTTTTTTTCCGCTTTTTCCCGCAGGAATTGCAGAAGCTGTCACCGGCTTCCGCGACAGCGGGCCCACCACGGCGAAGACGAAGGCGGCGACGGACGAGGGCACAATGCGGGCGATGTGAGCCGAAAAGCGGAAATAGTTCGTTAAATGGAATTAAATTTGAATTAAATCAATTTAATTTAATTAATTTCAACTAATTGCGTTTTAAAACGCGCAATTTGGCGTTTATTTGCGCCATTTTTGCCTCTGCGCTGCAGCACCCGGAAGAAGAGCGGAAGGCGCTGAGCGCGAGCTGTCTGTACACCTCAAGCCTCGCCAACTTCATTTTCTTTCCACTCAAAAATTCCAAAACTTTTATTCTTCAATTTCTTTTCCAATTTGCTGCTTTGTCTCTCCGCCTAGTCCTCACGTGGCTCGCGAAACAGGCTTTTAAAAGCTGCTGCTGCTGCTGCTGTTTTCGCTGCTGCTTATTTTGCTGCTGCTGCTGCTGCTGCTGCTGCTGCATTAAATAGCAGTTTGCAGCAGCAGCAGAGGAACTGTAGAGGTGTCGCGTAGGACACGGGCTGCTGCTGCAGCAGCTGGGAGCGTGTTGCTGCTCTTATCCGCTTACAAACAGCAGCAGCAGCAGCAGCAGCAACAGAAAGAGCAACTGCTGCTGTGACGTGGCTGCAGCAGCTGGGTGTGCTCTGCTGCTTAAACGGCAATCAGTGCAGCGGGATGCACATGCTGCTGCTGCTGCATCTGCTGCTGCTGCATCTGCTGCTGCTGCTGCATCTGCTGCTGCTACACTGGAGAGTTTGTTAGAAAGGCAGCACCAGTGGTCACAAGCGGGGGCTGTGCTGCTAATGACTTTCCGCGCTGCTGCTGCTGCTGCTGCTGCCAGGTCCACTGGCTAGCTCATCCGCTGCCGGGGAAATGAGCAGCAGTTGCCATTTATAATATTAATATAATTTAATTTAATTAATTTAATTCAATTTAATTTAATTCAATTTATTTGAATGACGATTTGGAGTGCAGCAGACCTGCTGGTCTCGTAGGGGCCAGTGCCGAAGGCTGGTGCCCGGTATCTCGTGCTGCAGCAGCAGCAGCAGCAGAAGCAGCATTTATTTGGTGAGTTAATTGTTTTTAAATGCTTTAATTGCTAATTTATATATAATTAAACAAAGTCAACTTATTAATTTTGCTGAAGCAAACTGCAGCGCCAAAGACACCAGTGGTCTAGTCACGGCGCCGCTGCTGCAGCGCTCTCGGCCCTGGGGCAGCAGCAGCAGCAGCAGCAGCAGCTGCTGCTGCAGGAGGAGCGCACAGCGAAAATGGGTTGAAATTGAATCCATTTTCTTGGTTCTGTTGTCTCTTGAGATCCCATTTCCTCGAAGTGCTCTGTGTGACTCTCAGCTGCAGCCGCAGCAGCAGCAGCAGCAGCAGCAGCAGCAGCAGCAGCAGCGC
>NW_013545499.1:0-1203 GCF_000499545.2 Eimeria tenella
CAGCAGCTGCGTCTGTTGCAGCCGCTGCTGCTGGGGGGCCCCATTTGCAAAAAGGATCCTGGGGGGCCCCACAGTACCCTTTTTTCTGGGGCCTCCAGGGGGGCCCCCCCAGTACCCTCCTTGGGTTTTTGGTGTGGAATAATTAATTTCTTTCTTAAACTATTCCTTTAAATATACATAAAAAAGAACAAAGATTCATTTATTTCTTTAAATGAATCATTTTACTTAAAATATAATTAAAATGAAAAAAAGAAACTCAAAAAATACCAAATGTAAGGGGCCCCCTGCCTGGGGGGCCCCCAGGGTTTGGTTTTGCTGCTGCGCCAGGGGCAGGCAAACAGGAAGCAGCAAGGGCCCCTTTGCTGCTGCTGCTGTTGCTGCTGCTGCTGCAGGTGCTGCAGCAACAGCTCCCCTGCTGCTGCAGCTGGAACTGGCAGAGTGGACCTGACCAGTGGTCACCAACAGCAGCTCTCTTCTGCTGACAGAGAATAAGTGCAGCAGCAGCAGCAGCAGCAGTAGCAGCAGCAGCAGGGACGAGTGCTGCAGGCCCAGCTGCAGCCCTAAACCCTCACCTAAACCCTAAACCCTAAACCCTAATTTGTAAAGCTCACTCTAAACCCTAACCCCACTTCGAAACCCTCACCAGCCAAACCCTAGACTAGACCCTAGGAAGTGGCAAACCCTAGCAGCAAATAAAAAAATAAAAAAAGCTTTTAAATATAATTAGGGGCCCCCCTGGGGAGCCCCCTAGGGGGCCCTGTGGCAGGGGGGCCCCCAGAAAGATAAAGATGCAGCAGTGCCTTTCTCAAACCCTAAACCCTAAACCCTAAACCCTAAACCCTTCACTGGGATATGAAAAAGATATTGGGGGCATTGGAGTGTATGTACAGCTCGGCCTCTTTCTTACATTGCCACTCGAACCAGAGGGTTTAGGGTTTAGGGTTTAGGGTTTAGAGCCAGCTATTCTTTGCAAACCTCATGCAGCACACAAAAGCCCTCACCCCCCAAGCTCTTCTGGTACCCCCTGGGGCCCCTCTGGTAACCTCAGGGGCCTCCCGGGGGGCCCCCGGGGGTCCCCGGGGGCCCCTCGGGGGGCCCCCTGAGGGTACTAGAGAGGCCCCGGGGGCCCCACGGGGGCCCCTGGAGGGCTCCAGGGCCCCCGAGCCATAGGGCTCTCCATTAGGGGCCCCCGGGGCCCCCCGG
>NW_013545500.1:0-7884 GCF_000499545.2 Eimeria tenella
GTTTAGGGTTTGGGGTTTAGGGTTTGTGCACTCGTTGATGCGCTGCTTCAGCCTTTCCTCGATCTTTTTCTTTTCCTTCTTTTCCGTCTGCATCCCCAGAAAACCCAAACCCTAAACCCTAAACCCTAAACCCTAAACCCTAACCCTCGCTCCGTGACTCAAGCAACCTGCTGCTTTCCCCGTAGTATCTAGGGTTTAGCGTTTGGGAATTAGGGTTTAGGGTTTAGGGTTTAGAGGTACCTCCAACTCAGTTTTGAGCCTGGCGATGGTCTTCTCAAGTTCATCCGTTTGAGTCGTAAACTCTTTCTGATAAAAAACCCAAGACCCTAAACCCTAAACCCTAAACCCTAAACCCTAAGCCCTACACCCTGCGCCCAAAACCCTAAACCCTAAACCCTAGACCCAGACCAACAGTTCCTCCTAGTCGTCTGAAGAACAGTTCCAGCTTGCAGCCTCCTCAAGCTCCAAATCCTAAACCCCAAACCCTAAACCCTAAATCCTAAACCCTAATTCCTGAAAACTATTTGGCTTGGAGACGATTCCTGGGCTCTGCACCCTCCGAACCCACCCCGCCCCCTAAACCCCAAACCCTAAACCCTAAACCCTAAACCCTTACGAGGAGGCTGTCCTTTTTGCGTTCGAGTTGTATTTCGAGGGTGATTCTTTTGTCTCTTTCTTTGTCTCTTTCTTGTTCGGTGGTTTTGAGTTTGTCCAGAATGGATTCTTTGTGGGTTTCGCTAGCAGCTAGCTGCTGCTTTGCTGCAGCTAGCTGCTGCTGCGCTGCAGCTAGCTGCTGCTGCAGCCGCTGCGCCAAAGGGCCCCCCCTGGCTTCTTCCTGGGGTGTATGTACACCCGAACCCCAGCTCTTCGAAAGCGCCGCCACTTCCGAAAACGAATTCGACTCGTCCTGCGGCCCAAACCCTAAACCCTAAACCCTAAACCCTAAACCCTAAACCCTAGGCCCTGCGCGCCCAGCGAGCCGCAGCGCAGCCGACGCCTGTGCGCAGCGCAGCGGGCCAAGCGCCCACGCAGCATCTAGGGCTTGGGGCCTGGGGTTTGGGGCCTAGGGTTTAGGGCCTAGGGTTTAGGGTTTAGGGTTTACGTCGTCTGCATAAAATTGAATAACTTTCCGAATCACTCCTTGAGAAGTGTCACTCAACTCCATAAACCTCGCCACTATTTCTTGAGAGTCACTCTGGACGGAAATCAATAAAATGAACTCGTACAGCTTCAGCACCTGCTCGCAAACCCTAAACCCTAAACCCTAAACCCTAAACCCTAGTCCTAGATCCTCGGCGCCGGCAAAGAGCCTGCAGCTCAGAACAGCCTCCCCCCAAGCCCCAGTAGGCGCCCTGGGGCTAAGATCCGCGCTGCTGCCATCAAGGGTTTAGGGTTTAGGGTTTAGGGTTTAGGGTTTAGGGTTTACGAGAGAGGGGTTGCCTGCCAGCAGCTCGGGAATGTGTCCCTTCAAAATGTCGAAGTCCGACTGGAATTTACTCTCTAGAAATTCGTTCATGTAGTAAAGCATGTTCTCCACGGCCACCTGAGCAAAACTAGGGTTTAGGGTTTAGGGTTTAGGGTTTAGGGTTTGGTTCCGCTGCTGTGTGCCAGTGCGCAGCCACCGGTGGATTGCTGCTCCGGGCTTTCAGCTGCCTCGGCTCCGCAGCTTTGGAAACGGGGGTTTGTCGAGGGTTTAGGGTTTAGGGTTTAGGGTTTAGGGTTTGGGGTTTGCGTGCCTCGGGGGACTCGCAGGCGTCGGGGTGGACGGACTGGTCAAACCACGCGGGGTAAACCGCGTTGAGGGCTTTCCAAATTGCTGCTGCTGCTGCAGCATCTTTGAGGGTTTTGGGCGAGGGTTTGAGGAGAAAACACTTTTTGGTGAGGTCCCCGAGGGTTTGTTCGTCCAGAAAAGGGGTTGGAGTGAAGTAAGACGCCATCCTGCGGTTCGCAGTTTAGGGTTTAGGGTTTAGGGTTTAGGGTTTGCGTTCCGGGCCGCGCCGCAGTCCAACAGCGCCTCATAGTGGAGCGCCCCGGGGCGGCTGGCGGGGCGGCGCGCGAGGGTCTAGGGTTTAGGGTTTAGGGTTTAGGGTTTGGGGTTTGGGGTCTCCAGCCAAGGCGCCAGAGCGGGGAGGGTAGGAATGAGCTGTCTGTACACCCCGAACCGCTCCGGTGTACGTACACCCGAAAACCCGCTTCCTGGCGGCGCTCCTGCTGCGCTCGGGGCCGAGGGTTTGGGGCCACAGTTCCTTCTATTTCTCGTTTAAAGGGTTTATTTTTACTCTTTTTTATCTGCTGCGCGTTGCAAAGAAGCAGAAAAGGGGCTTGCTGCTGCGTGACCATTGGTCTGCTGCTGCGGGTGCTGCTGCGGAGCCGCGGCTTCGGCTGCAGCGCGACGCACGGCGGCGGGCGCAGAGCGGCGCGAAGGGCCAGAACAGTTCAGTAAAAGAATTAAAAGTAAAACTTTAATTTAAAAATAAAATAAAATGAAATAATAAAACACTTCTGCCGTTCCGCCGCTGCCTGCGGCTGCCGCCACAGGGCTGTCGGCCGCGCCGCGCCGGGTGTCTGTACAGCTCCTTCCGCAAACCACCACTCTTTGCTTTTCCCCCTCTCCAGCCGTCACTTCTTTTCAAATTCAATTCATTTTGCACTTTTAATTCATTTTTACTTCCTTTTAAACCCTGGGGGGCCCCCAGGGGCCCCCGAGGCCCCTCGCAGGGCCCCTTCCTCGGGGCCTCGCCAGCAGCAGCTAACTGCTGCCCCAAACGGAATGCATGCGCCCAGCCGCATTATATGCACGGAATTCCGTGCAGCCAATCCCCCAAACCCTAAACCCTAAACCCTCAGCTGCAGCGAAGGCTGCGCTGTCCCCGCCGCCCCAAATCCGCGGGCCCCAAACCCTAAACCCTAATTCAAAACATGCTGCCTTCTGCTGCTGGCAGCTCAGCCTCCAGCCCCAAGTCGCCTCTCCACTCCAAATCCCAGACCCTAAACCCTAATCAACTCTAAACCCTAAACCCTAAACCCTCACCCCCATCGCACAGCCTCCCAGAATGAGAGGCCCGGGGGGCCCTACCAACTAACTACCCCAACTGGGGCCCCATCTGAAAGGGCCTTTTAGGGTCCCCTAAGGGCCCCCTAAAGTACCCCCTTGGGGGCCCCTAAAGGCCCCCTTTGGGGGCCCCTAAAGGGTCCCCTTGGGGGCCAATGAAGGGCCCCCTAAGGGCCCCCAGGGTACTTGTAGGGGCCCCCCGGCAAAGCTACCCCACAGGGGGGGCCCCACTGTGGGGCGCCACACTGGGGCCCTATTGTGTACTGGAGGGGCCCCTCAGGGGCCCCTCCAGTATGAAATAGGGCTCCTAGGGCCTTTTGGGGGCCCCTAGGGGGGCCCCCCAAAGGGCCCTAGGAGGCCCCAAGGGGGCCCCCAAAGGGCCCCTAAAGAGCTCTTGAGGGGGCCCCCAAAGGGCCCCCCAAGGGTCCGCAAAGGGCCTCAAAAGGGACCCCAAGGGGCCCCTAAGAAGACCCAAAGGGCCCCTTGGCGTTTCGGGTCTGTGGGGCCCCACAGTACCCTGGGGGCCCCCCGGGGGCCCCCTGTTGTTGCTGCTGCTGCTGTTTCTCCTTATTATTCTATTCTGTGGAAAAGAAATAGTAAGAAAATGGTTTATTGAAAAGAAGTGGCTTTCAAAAAGCCAAAAAGAAAAAAAAAAGAGAGAGAAATGCATGCGGCTAAGCCTCTGAGGTGTACGTACACCTAAGCGCGCGATTGCTGCGTCGCTTTCGGCTCTCGGGAATTCAAAAAAGGGAATTCAATTTTAATTATATATTTATTTAATTTATTGTATTTATTTATTTATTTATTTTTTGTTTTTATTCATTTAAAATCTGCAAATGTAAGATGAAGACTGAGTCACATAACGGACCCAACGGAAAGGATTAAAAGCGCCTTGGCGCTCAGCAACCCGCAGATACCGCACCTGCAGCAGCAGCAGCAGCAGCAGCAGCAGCGGGAGCAGCGTAAGGTTAGCAGCAGCAGCGGCAACTGTTGTGTCGGACGCAGCAGCAGCAGCAGCAACTGCTTCAGTAGGGCTGGCAGCAGCGCCGCAAACAACAGCACAAGCAACAGAAACACCACCTTCTCCTACTGCCGTCCGTGCTGCTGCTGCTGCTGCTGCTGCTGCTGCTCTACCACTGCTGCTGCTGCTGCTGCTGCTGCTGGGACTGGCCTCCCCGTACAACTGCTGCTGCTGCTGCCCCTCCCACCACCCCAACTTCCCCCTCCCTGTTCCCGCTCCCCCTCCCCCTCCCGATGCAGCCCCCGCTGCTGCTGCTGCTGCTGCTGCTGCTGCTGCTGCTGCTGCTGCTGACCTGGAGGCTGGAGACGCTGTACATGGGAATTTCAAAGTCCAAACTGCAGGGCCCAAATTCGGTCTTCAGCGGAGGGCTCGCCCAGGGGTGGAAAGTCAGACGCGCCACAAACGCCAACTCGCTGCCCCCCTGAACACACGCAGCTAGCTAGCTGGCTAGCTAGCTAGCTAGCTAGCTAGCTGGCTAGCTAGCTAGCTAGCTAGCTAGCTGGCTGGCCAGCTGGCCAGCTGGCTGGCTAGCTAGGTAGCTGGCTAGCTAGGTAGCTGGCTAGCTAGCTGGCTAGCTAGCTGGCTGGCTAGCCAGCTAGCTGACTAGCTTGCTGGCTAGCTAGCCATCTCTCCAGCTAGCTAACTAGCCAGCTGGCTAGGTAACTGGCTAGCTAGCTGGACAGATGGCTAGCTAGCTGGCTAGATAGCGGCGAGGGTGGCTAGCTGCCTGGCTGGCCGTTTGGCTGGCTGGCTGGGTGGCTAGCTGGCTAAATAGCTGGCTAGCTAGCTAGCTAGCTAGCTAGCTAGCTAGCTGGGTGGATGGCTGCATAACTGGGTGGCTAGACGTGCTAGCTAGCTAGCTGGCTGGCCAACTATTTCGATAGCTAGCTGGCTGTTTAGATGGCTAGCCGCAGAGCTAGTTAGCTGGCTACATGGCTAGCTAGCTAGCGGGAATTAGGGTTTAGGGTTTAGGGTTTAGGGTTTGAGGCGCACCTGGAACTTCTTTAGCACCCACTGGACTCGATGCTCCGACGCAATGAACTCCGCGCTCTGCACAGCAAACCCCAAACCCTAAACCCTAAACCCTAAACCCTAAACCCTTTGGGCTACGTAGAGCACCTCGGCAAAAGAAATAGAAAAAACAAGAGGGTTTAGGGTTTAGGGTTTAGAGAAGCAAAAGCAGACAATGAGTCGGAGGAGCGGCGGCTGCAGGGGCGCCCAACCCCTAAACCCCAAACCCTAAACCCTAAACCCTAAACCCTCGCCTGCGCTGCCACGGAGGGAATGGCTTCTAGAGAAGCAGCAGCAGTGGACTTGGGAACAGAAAGAGACAAAATAATATTTGCTGCACAAGAAGTGTTGGGAATATCATTTCGAACCCGCAAAGTCACCTCCGCCTGCAACAAACCCTAAACCCTAAACCCTAAACCCTAAACCCTGAACCCCAGGAGGCCCCAACGAGCTCTGAAAGGCCGGAATGAATGATGGACGCTCCTAAAGCCTCCCAAACCCAAACCCCAAACCCTCGCCCCAAACCCTAACCCTAAACCCTCGCTTCAAACCCCAAACCCTCGCCCCAAACCCTAACCCTAAACCCTCTCCGCAAACCCCAAACCCTCGCCCTGAACCCTAGCGCTGAGCTCTTTGCGCAAACCGCAACCCCTCGGCGCAAACCCTAACCCTAAACCCTCGGGGCAAACCCTAACCCTAGACCCTCGGGGCAAACCCTAAACCCTCGCGGCAAACCCTCGCACCCTGCCCCTGCCGAGGTCCTCGAGGGTTGGCAAAACCCTAAAAGGGACGTTGGAGAGAGTGGGGATTCTGTAATTCATTAAAATGAATTCTCCAGAAGGGGGTTTAAAACTCAAAAGTCTTTCGGACTCAAACAGAGACAAGTCCACGCACTCGTGGAAGTTGCAGCCCTCGCTCACCACCAAACCCCCTCCAAACCCTAAGCGCAAACCCTAAACCCTAAACCCTAAACCCTAAACCCTAAACGCCGAGCTGCGGAGTGCACGCCCGTTGAATTTAACCCGAAACCCGAAACACTACGCCTTCGGCCTTGAAACTGGAAACACCCGAAACCCTAAACCCGAAACCCTAAACCCTAAACCCTAAACCCTCGTTAGCACTGTGCAGCCCCAGCTCTAAGATGCGAGAGATCAACTTGAGCGTGGCAAGGCGCAGCAAGGGTTTAGGGTTTAGGGTTTAGGAGGGTCTCTCGAGGGTTTAGCGTCTAAAGTAAGGGTTTAGCGTTTAGAGTAAAGAGTTTAGGGCTTAAAGTAAAGGGCTTAGGGTTTAAAGTGAAGGGCTTAGGGTCTAAAATAAGGGTTTAGGGTTTAAAGTAAAGGGTTTAGGGTCTAAAGTGAAGGCTTTAGGGTTTGCAGCAAAAGGCCTAGGGTTTAAGGTTTAGGGTTTAGAGCGAGTCCCCAGCATGTAGGGCAGCGTGTCGCTGCAGGCTGCTCGCGGCGTTGCGGCGGGCACCTAGGGTTTAGGGTTTAGGGTTTAGGGTTTGCCTCCGATGGCGGTTTGGTCCGTGAGAGCGAGTTTTAAAAGCGGGGGGGGGTCTAAATAAGACTTCATTTGAATGCAGCCTTCTAAACATGCATGCAGCAGATTTCCATTTGCTGCTAAAACAGCAGAAACCTTTTCAATGATATCTACAAAGATTTCGCTGCGGCGGCGTGCTGCTGCTGCTGCTGCTGCTGCGCCCCCGCTGCTGCTGCTGCCCCCTGCTGCTGCTGCTGCCCCCGCTGCAGCAACGGGGCGCCGGCTTGCTGTCGACGGCATTGTCTTCGGACTCGTCGTCACGAAAGAAGGAAGCGACACTTGCTGCAGCAGCAGCAGCAGCAGCAGCAGCAGCACGCATCAAACGGCCGAGGCAGCAGCAGCAGCAGCAGCACAGGACAAATGGCCCAGGCAGCAGCAGCAGCAAATGGGCGAGGGAGCAGCAGCAACACAGAGCAAATGGCCGACGCAGCAGCAGCAGAGGGAGAGTGGCCTCTGCAGCAGCGGCAGCAGCAGCAACACAGACAACATGGCCCACACAGCAGCAGCAGCAGCAGCAGCAGCAGCAGCAGCAGCAGCAGCAGCAGCAGCAGACGCAAAAAGCGCCCAACTCCCGAACGAAAAAGCAACCACCCAAGTAAACAAACAAAACAAAGAAACAAACAAATAAAGTGATTGAATTAATTAAATTGATCAATTAATCAATTAATTAATTAATTTAATTAATTGATTATTTAATTAATTAGTTGGAGCGGAAGTGCTGCTGCTGGCCTTGGGGTCTGCTGCGCTGCAGTCGGGCTGCGGCTCGGAGAAGATGTTGGCCTTCAGAAACTCTGTTTCAGCGTTTTGGAGAAAACCCTCGGCGCAAATTTCCTCCACAATTTCGTAAACCAACACGAAGTTTCTCCGCAGCACTTCCTCCGTCAAAACCCCGCAAAAATCCTGCAAAAATCCTCCACAAACACGCCCCCAAACCCTAATTTAGGGTTTCGCGCCCCCCCCGCCGCAGCGCAGCAGCAGCAGCAGCGGCAGAGGCTGCAGCGCGCAAGACGCAGCAGCAGCAGCAGCAGCAGCAGCAGCAGCAAGGCGCGCACGCGCGAGGCCAAGCGACCAGGGCTGCTGCTGCGCTGAGGGTTTAGGGTTTAGGGTTTAGGGTTTACTTTGATGGCTTTGACGAGCCTCAGCAGCAGCTCAATCAAAAGAGCAGCAGAAGGGTTTTGCTGCGTCACTGCAACAAAGTATAAACCATATCTTTTAAGAAAAGCAAAAGAGAGGCCCCCAGCAGCAAACACGGGGGGGGCCT
>NW_013545501.1:0-2212 GCF_000499545.2 Eimeria tenella
TGCTACTGCTGCTGCTGCTGTTGCTGCAGCAGCGCAGGCGCTGCTGCTGCTGCTTCTGGTGTGGCTGCTGCGCAGGCGCTGCTGATGCAGCAGCAGCACCAGCAGCAGCAACAGCAGCAGCGCAGACGCAGGGCGCAGCCAAGGCTGCCCTGGCTGCACGGACAGGAACAGCTAGACTCAAGAGACTGCTGCGGCACAGGGACACAGCCGCAGCTTTGCAAAGCTGCCTGAGGGGACACAACTAAAGTGAGGCCTGGGGGGCAGGGGCCCCTGCAGGGGGCCCCTAAATGGGCAATTACGCGCCTAGCCGCAGGGGCCCCTGGGGGCTTCTCAGCTCCGTTTGTTGCAGCAGCCGCGCCTTCAGTTCGAAGTGGCCCGCGGCCACCTCTAGTTGGAAGAAGGCTGGGGCTAGCCACGTCAGTTGCTGAGAAGCAAGCGCAGCAGCAGCACTAGCAGCAAATCAGACTGCAGCAGCAACTGAGCAGCAGCGCCTTACCGCGCCTGCGCACTCAGCTGCCTGGCTCCTAGACGCCAAGCAGGGCGGCCTTTGCTATCACCGCCTTTGGCTGAGTCACTATTCGCAGCAGCACCCCAGAAAACTAGTTTATGGGGACAGCAGAGGGGCCCCCGGGGGCCCCTGGAGGGGTCTCGGGGGCCCCCAAGACCCTGTCAAGTGCGGGTCTTCCCCTGGGTTTGCGTGTCTTTCTAGCTGCTGAGCCTTTTCCTAGTGCTGCTGCTACTGCCCCGGCCTCTGCTGCTGCTGCTGTGCTGCTGGACCAGTGGCCCCCACCAGGAAAACTGGCTCAGTCCAGGGGCAGAGGCGGGCGCACTGCGGCACATAAGCTGTTTGCTGTTCCTGGGGTGCTGCGCTGCGGCCTGCAGCAGCACCTGGGTCAGCCCTGGTGAGCCACCTGCAGCCCTGCAGCAGCGCAGCAAAGCCCTTTGAGGGTACCCTTGAGAAAATCCGGGCTGCTGCTGCTGCTGCTGCTGCTGCTGCTGCTCTTCTTGTGCAAAAAGCCCAATTTGCTGCCAGGGGCCCACCTGGCGGATCCGCAGCCCCCGCAGCAGCCAGCAATTGCCCAGGGGGCCCCTCTCCGGGTCTGGGTACGGCGGCACTAGCCGGACTCCGGCCATTGCCAGCTGCTGCAGGTATTCTTCGCTGAGGGGGCCCCGGGAGGCCCCTTCTGGGCCAGTCTTGCTGGGGCCCGTCCATGGGGTGTTCTGCAGCAGCACAGCAGCGGCAGCACCCCCACCTCGGCCCTTTTTGCTGCTTGCTGCCGTCCAACAGTGGGCTAATTAATGCAGCTTCAGGGAAAGAGCTGCAGCTGCAGCGGGAAGCCTCGCAACACTGCACTCTTTGGGGGCCCCCAGGGGGCCCCCAGGGGGGCCCCGACCTACCGCAGTGTCAATGGCGTGGAGAGCTATGTACCGGTAGCTGCGCCTTTCTTCATGAGTCAGGCGGACCACTGGCCTCTCCAGTCCCCGCAGCAAAAGGGCCTTGAAGATGAAAAGGCCCTTCTGCGGGTGAAGACTGTCAAGCCCTGAGAGGGGCTCCACGGCCCCCCGCCCTGTCCCACCTGCGAGCAGCAGCAACAAAGAGCAGCAGCAGCAAAGGCTGCCTTCGCTCTGCTGCACCACTGCTGCTGCTCAGAACTTGCAGTAGCTGCAGCTGCTGCAGCAGCTGCAGCAGAGTGCAGGCAGCCTGGGGAAGCCTCGAGAGCTCTTGAAACCCTGCATTCACTCTGCTGCAGCAGCATCAGAGTGCAGGCAGCCTGGGGACCCCCGGACCTCTACATGCCAGCTTTCACTCTGCTGCTGCAGCAGCAGAATGCAGGCAGCCTGGGGCCCCCCGGAGCTCCTGAAGGCCAATTTTAGCTCTGCTGCAGCAGCAGCAGAATGCAGGGAGCCTGGGGGCCCCGGAGCTTCTATATGCCAGCTTGCGCTTTGGTGCTGCAGCAGCAGAATGCAGGCAGCCTGGGGCCCCCCGGAGTTGTGGCCGCTGGTGAGGCACTCACCCGCCCTGCGGAATTCTTCAAAGGGGAAATGGACTTTGACGCAGCGCAGCGGCGAGCTGGGGGAGAAGAGAAGCTCCTCAGGAGGCAGCTGGGATTCAGCATTTGGGGCTGCTGCTGCGGCCCCTGCTGCTGCTGCGCCGCCCTGCAGCAGCAGCCCTGCTGCTGCAGCAAGCGGCTGCTGCGGCTGCTCCTAAAAA
>NW_013545503.1:0-3887 GCF_000499545.2 Eimeria tenella
AGCTGCTGCTGCTGCGGGCACGCTGCTGGAGAGCAGGCGAGACACAGCAGCAGCAGCAGCAGCAGCAGCAGCAGCAGCTGAAAACAGTGCAGCACAAACAAATGCAGCCCTCACAGCTCGCATGCAGAGACGCAGAGACTGCAGCAGGCAGTTCAACAAGGGGCCCTTGGGCTGCCCGGACTGGGAAGACTCGTCCCCCAGTAAACCCTAAACCCTAAACCCTAAACCCTAAAGCGTAAGGCCGGAAGCCCAGTCAGGGATCACTGCGTCTTCCAGCTGGCTGAGGAAGTCGTTGTTGCCACAGAGGTTGGGGTAGAGTCACGACGTAGGGTTTAGGGTTTAGGGTTTAGGGTTTAGGGTTTTGTCTGCTCCGCAGTGCGTCAATTGGAAAACGCGCAGCCAGGAGAGAGTTTTGAGGGTTTGGCCCACAGCGTCAACAACACGTATTTGTTGCTGCTGGACCATGCGCAGCTTGTGAGCGGCGTCGCGGACCCTAAACCCTAAACTAGGGTTTAGGGTTTAGGGTTTGGCTTTTGCAGCTTAGGTTGGGGTTTGCGGTAGAGACGGGATTGCTTCGAGCCTAGTGTTTGGTGGTTTTCCTACAGCATTCAGCGCTGGCGCCTTCGCACAAGAGTAGCTCTGAGCTAGGGTTTAGGGTTTAGGGTTTGGGGTTTAGGGTTTAGGGTTTGTGTGGTTCAGTACTTCTTGGATACTCACGAGTCTTGGCTGCCTTCGTTCACAGCTGAGGACGGCTTGGTCCTGAACAGCTACGTGCCTTCCATGCTGGTGAGCCATTGTAGGGTTTAAAGTTTAGGGTTTAGGGTTTAGGGTTTAGGGTTTAGGGTTTAGGGTTTAGGTTTAGTTCAGTGGAGGTGCGCCCCACGGCAGCGTCAGCACCCGTCCCTCTTCTCAGACACTATTAGGCTAATCAGCAGCAGCAGCAGCAGCACAGCAGCAGCACAGCAGCACAGCAGCACAGCAGCAGCAGCCCAGCAGCAGCCCCCCTGCAGTAGCCCCAGCCCCCCCTCCCCAGAGCAGCAGCAGCAGCAGCAGCAGCAGCAGCAGGTCTCCCAGAGCAGCTCGAGCGACGGCGAAAGCGCCAGCAGCAGCACGCGCTGCCCCTCCGCAGCAGCAGCAGCAGCTGCAGCAGCTGCTGCTGCTTGTGCTGCAGCGAGTGCCGGTCTCTGGCCCGCGAGTCCGCTTTTCTTTTTCCATTCCGGAAAAAGGGAGGTTTGCGCTGCTGCTGCTGAACGGAGACGGACTGGACTTGAAGCTGCAGGGGACTGTCTCCTTTTGGGGGCCGCAGCAGCAGCACTTGTCGCTGGAGCAGCAGCTGCTGCCGCAGGCTGCGCAGGCCCTCATGGCCCTCAACCTCCTCGCGTAAACCCTAAACCCTAAACCCTAAACCCTAAACACGAGGCCGCATGGAGGGCCGTGCTGCACGCGGCGCGGGCGCGAGGCGCCGCCGCGCGGACTGCAGGGGCGCTGCAGAGCCGCGGGAGGGCGTTGAGGGTTTAGGGTTTGGGGTTTAGGGTTTAGGGTTTAGGGTTTAGGGTTTGTGTTTCTCAGGGCTATGGTGTTGTGCGTGTGCCAACTGAGTCTGTGGAGAGGAAGAAATGGTTTTGTTTCTTTTTTATTTATTTTTTATTTCTTTCTTGCTGCTCTCGCGTTTGGACTGGACTGGAGACAAGCTGCCATTGTCCAAACCACCGGAAAGAGACCCGCGGCCCTTTGGTGAGGGTTTAGGGTTTAGGGTTTAGGGTTTAGAGTTTAGAGCTTGGGGGTTGGGGTTTGGGGTTTAGGGTTTTCTAGGGTGTAGGGGTAGGATGAGGGGTTAGACTGGAGACAAGCTGCCAATGGCCAAACCACCGGAAAGAGACCCGCAGCCGTCTGGTGAGGGTTTAGGGTTTAGGGGTTAGAGTTTAGGGTTTGGGGTTTAGGGTTTAGGGTTTAGGGGTTAGTAGGGTTTAAAGAGTTTAGGGGTAAGACGTTCGAGTGGAGACTGGAGACCAACTGCTATTGTACAAGCCACGGGGAGGAAACCCGCGGCCGTCTCGCCAGGGTTTAGGGTTTAGGGTTTAGGATTGGGGGGTTAGGGTTTAGGGTTTAGAGCTTAGGGTTTAGGGTTCTGGGTTTAGTAGGGCTCTGGAATCAGGGTTTAGGGATTAGACTGGAGCCAAGCAGCTATTATAGAAGCCACGGGAATAGGACCAGTGGCGGTCAGCAGCAAGGGTTTAGGGCTTAGGGTTTAGGGTTTAGGGTTTAGGGTTTAGGGTTTGCGTTGTTTTTGCAGGGTGGCGTCCCGTCTGATGCGGAAGCTGCAGGACGTGCTGCAGCTGCTGGTCTTCATTTTTGTCTCTCTAGGTAATTTTTTTCAGGGTTTAGGGTTTAGGGTTTGTTCAATTTCAAAGCAATTTAAATTTTATAATTTAATAGTTTTAGCATTTTATAACTTTTAAATTCATACAGACAAAAGAAGCAGCAGCAAACGTTTTGCTGCTGCATCTGGCTGCTGCTGCATCTGGCTGCTGCTCCCTCCCCACGCTGGGGGGCCCCCAAGCAGCATCAGGGGCCCCCCGGGGACCACCCGGGGGCCCCCCAGGGCCCCCCGGGGGCCTTCCAGGGGCCCCCCGGGGGCCCTCCAGGGGCCCCCCGGGGGCCCTTCAGGGGCTCCCCTCCAGCACCTGGGGCCCCCAGGGCCCCCGAAGCATTTAGGGGCCCCGCAGGGGGCCCCTAGGGGACCCCAGGCATCTCTAGGGGGCCCCCAGGGGCCCCGAAGTATCTGGGGGGTGCCCCCCCAGGGGCCCCCAGGTATCTCGGGAGGCCCCAGGGGCCCCCAAGCAGCACTTGAAGGGCCCCCAGGGGCCCTCGAAAGGGTTTAGTGGGAACTTTAGGAGCTCCAGGGGGCCCCCGAGTGGCCCCCAGCATCGCGGGGGGGCCCCCTAAGGGCCCCCAGGAGGTTTATGTGGACCTCTGCTGGACCCTAGGGTTTCAAAAGGGTTTTGGGGGCTCCTGAGGGTTTAGAAGGGTTTGAGGGGTCCTCTAGGGTTTAAGAGGGTTTTGGGGGGTTTTATGCGGGTTTGCGAATATCATTTTGTGTTTCGAACGGTCAATTGCCGTTTTTTAGGGTTTAGTGTTTAGGGTTTAGGGTTTAGGGTTTGGGCGCTGCTGCTGCAGGCTTCCGCATAGTGCGGCAGCGGCTGTCCCGGCTGGAAATTCAGTTTGTTGCAGGGCTTGGAGTCATATCTCTCTATTTGGGGGTTTTCGAAGTGCTGCTGGGGGGTTTCCAGGTAAACCCTAAACCCTAAACCCTAAACCTTAGTGCTAGAGCCTAAACCCTACACGCTGAACCCTAGACCCCAAACCCTACGCGCTGACGCCCGCTTCGGGTCAGGGTTTTGCATATGTGAAATTCGCTCAAGACAAGCTAGGGTTCAGGGTTTAGGGTTTAGGGTTTCGGGTTTTCTTTCGTGTTTCTACCATCGGGATTGTTTCTAATTTCTAATTCTGCATTATCTTTTTCTAAAAATTTGTCTCACCTTTTGCTGCTGCTGACTATCTAAATTAAAACTTCCATGAATATCCTAAACCCTAAACCCTAGAAAATGATTATCAAAACCCTAGGGCCCCCCAAAACCCTTTTTAAAACCCTAGGGGGCCCCCAGGACTCCTTTTGGCTTCTTAGGGGGCCCCCAGGACTCATTCAAGCATTAGGGGCCCTCCCAGTACCCTTTTAAAACCCGGGGGGCACCCAAGACCCTGGGGGCCCTCGAGACCCTGGGGCCCCTTGGGGGCCCCTTTTGGGTGGGGGAGAAAAGCAGCAAAGAGCAGCAGCAGCAGCAGCAGCAGCAGCAGCAGCAGCGCTGGGGTGTACGTACATCCGGTGT
>NW_013545504.1:0-1684 GCF_000499545.2 Eimeria tenella
GCTCTAGCGCCTCAGTGGCTGTGCGCAGCAGCTGCAGCAGCGCCAGCCACGAAGCGCACCCAAGAGAGCAAGGACGACTGGGGGCTCCTGTCTCTGCTGCTGCTGCTGCTGCTGCATTAGCAGCAGCAGCAGGAGTAGCCGCAGCAGGAGCAGCAGCAGCAACAGCAGCAGCCCAAGGCGGGGGAGACACCCATGCATGCAGTGGCAACGCAGCAGCAGCAATCTTAAGGCTCTGGAGGTAGCAGCAAGCCTTTCTCACGAACACCAGAGTGAAAGCAGCCCTGCTGCTGCTGCTGCTGCTGCTGCCCGGCGTTATTCTATGGTCATACGCTGCTGCTGCTGCTGCTGCTGCTGCTGCTGTTTTGTTGCCTGCAGCAGCAATGACTGAAAGGAGCTGCATGCTGCTCTCGTAGTGGAAGGTGTACATACACTGCAGCAAGTGGGGCCCCTGCAGCAGACTGCTCAGCGCTGCCGTGCTGCTGACAATGGGCTGCAGCAGCAACTGCGGGGGCCCCGCTGCTGCTGCTGCTGCTGCTGCTGCTACGCGCAGCAGCGGGCGCGCTGCAACTGGGGTGACAACTACATCGAGACACAAAGGGAGGGGCCTCAGCAGCAGCAAATATTCAAAGTCCTGCAGCCGCAGCTCTTGACCCAAAAGGGTCCTAATGGGGGCCCCCAGGGGGCCCCCCAGGGGGTCCCCGCAGTCGATAAGTGCTGCCATTGCATTGACTGTCTCCTCGTCTCCTTCAAAAGGCAGCTTATTTGTTGCTGCTGCTGCTGCTGCACCTGCTTCTCCACAGCTGGCGGACAGCAGCAGCAAAAATGCGCCCAAAGAAGGGGCCCCCCGCCTGCTGCTCCCTGCTGCAGCAAGGGGCCCCTCTAGGGGGCCCCCAAGGAGGAGGCCCCTCGCATCAAGTGAGACCTGCAGTGGCTCGCAAGCTGCTGCTGCTGCTGCTGCTGGTGCTGCAGCAGCTGCTGCTGCTGCAGCACGGGGGCACCCCTCCCACGTTGCCAGCCAGCACTTTCCGGTGCTCTGCAGCAGCAGGGCCCCCTGAGGGTCCTTAGGGGCCCCCAAGGGGTCTCCTGCGCAGCAGCGCAGCAGCTGCAGCAGCAAAACAGCAGCAGCAGGCAACGACGGGGCCCCCTTGAGGGGCCCCCACCCCAAAGAGTCCAGGGGGGCCCCTTGGGGACCAACTTTGGGGGGACCCGGCGGGGCCCCCCAAAAGGATTTAGTGGGGGCCCCTAGGGGGGCCCCCAAAAAGGGTTCAGTGCGGGTCCCTTGGGGGGCCCCTAGGGGGACCCCAAGGGGGTCCCCCAGGAGGGCCCCTAGGGGGGCCCCCAGAAGGGCCCCAAGGGGGGCCCCCCTCCAGGGCTCAGTTGCAGCATCAAGGAGAAACAAGAAGAGGCGTTCAAACTGCTGCTGGGTTATGTTGTCCCTGTGCAGCAGCAGAGCAGCAGCAAAAGTCTCTAGCAGCAAATAACCAGGGTACAAAACCCGTGCTGCTGCTGCGGCTGTTGCTGAAGCAGGGGGCCCCCACACTGAAAAGGCGGGGCCCCTGTTGACCCACTGGCTGAGCCAGCCACCAAGAGGGGCCCCCGCCCTCGACTCCGCCTGCGCTGCTGCTGCTGCTCTTGCTGCTGCTGTTGCTGCTGCTGCTGCTGCCACTGCTGCTGGGGGACCCCG
>NW_013545505.1:0-1176 GCF_000499545.2 Eimeria tenella
CCAGCCGCGAAGTGCGAGTAGCACAAACTTCCACTATTTGCCACTCCATTTATTTCTTCCATCCACCCTTGGGGGCCCCCCTGGGGTCCCCTATGGGGCCCCTCTTGGGGCCCTTTTGGGGCCCCTCTGGGGCCTCTTTTGGGGCCTCTTTTGGGGGCCCCTTGGGGCCCCGTGGGGGTCCCCTGTTGTAGAGGCCCCTAAGGGTTCGGCTGGGGGCCTCGCGCTTTGTTTTTAAAGGAGTTTGTGGGCGCCAAAGGGGGCCCCCAGACCCTGTTTGGGGCCCCCCGGGGCCCCCATTAATCCAGAGGGGCCCCTGGGGTGCCCCCGGGGGCCCCCAGGGGGCCCCTGGGGGGCTCCCGGGGGCCCCTACTGAGCTTTTGGGGGCCTTTCGCGGTCCGTGGGCCCCCTCAGGGCTCTATATTATCGCCGTGGGGTCTCCCATGTCTGCTGGGGGCCCCCGGGGGCCCCCCATGTCTTTCTGGGGCCCCCTGGGGCCCCCTTGTCTTCGTGGGGCCCCCAGGGGTCCCCCCGGAAGACCTTGGGGGCCCCTAGGGCCCCTTGGGGGGCCCCTGTGGGTCTTGTGGGCTTTAAGGAGCTGTAGGTTGCAGAGGGAGTGTTTTAGGGGTCATTTATTTTTATTTGGTGGGAGACCATTAAATGCTTTTTATTTACTTGCTTGGTTTTTGCAAAGGAGGAAAGCAGGACCAGGGCCCCGAATTAGGGTTTAGGGTTTAGGGTTTAGGGTTTAGGGTTTGCGGTGTGGAGCCCGGGGCTGAGGATGGTGAGGCTGGGCGAAGAGCTCAGGGAGTGGCGTTTAGGGTTTAGGGTTTAGGGCTTAGGGTTTCGGGTTTAGGGATGAGCGCTCAGGGCCTAGGGTTTAACTAGGGTTTAGGGTCTAGGAGCGCTTCTTGCTCTGCTAGCTACTTGCTGTTTGCTGGAGCGGCTAGTACTTGTCTAAAGGGTTTAGGGTTTAGGGTTTAGGGTTTAGGGTTTCGGGTTTGGGGGCTCGGGCGCGCGCTACGTCACTACTGAATTGAAGCCACAGTTCTTTGTGCTCTCCGCCGGGTGGCTAGCTGCGCAGCTAGCTAGCCAGCTAGCTGGCTAGCTGCTTTCGCAGCTAGCTAGCCGGCTAGCCGTTTCGGCAGCTAGCTAGCAGGCTAGCTGTTTCGGCAGCTA
>NW_013545506.1:0-2061 GCF_000499545.2 Eimeria tenella
CAGCAAACCCTAAACCCTAAACCCTAAACCCTAAACCCTAAGCGGCGCAGCTGGCCTCATTCTCAAGCCCCAGAGGCTCTTTGACCCGCTGGACAAGTTCGAATTGCGTAATTAGGGTTTATTTATCGCCAAAAATTCAGAAAGAAAGATAAGAAAAGAAGAAATGAACAGCGCAGCAGCTGCTGGTTGCCGCAGCAGCAGCGCGGGCGCAGCAGACGCCAGGTGTACATACACTGCAAAGTTCAAAGGGGGTGGCCTCCAAACCCTAAACCCTAAACCCTTGCTTTTTTTTTGAGCTAGGGTTTCCCTGGAGCGCGCCTCTGGGCTCCTGCGGAGGCAGCAGGCGGGAGACACGCCCGCAGCTTAGGGTTTAGGGTTTGGGGTTTACAGCCAGGGTTTAGGGTTTAGGGTTTAGGGTTTAGGACCGGCTTCTTCTCGCCCTCCGCAGCACACAGGGGCCTTCTTATCGCAAAGCTCTTTTTATGGACCGCCGCAGGCGCCTCAGGCCCCTAAACCCTAAACCCTAAACCCTCAACCCGGAACTGGAAACCCTGGACCCGCAAACCCTAAACCCTAAACCCTAAACCCTAATTGACGCGGGCGACCCTCGCGGGGAGTCGAGGCGCTCCACCCCCTCTCGGACGAGACCGGCCCCAGGGTTTGGGCCTCGTGCTCGGATACGAGGGTTTAGGGTCTAGGGTTTAGGGTTGAGGGTCAAGGGTTTAGGGTTTAGGGTTTGGCCATGGCAGAACAGCCTTCAGTGTACCAGGGGCTGTGGCCGCTGGGCATCTCCATCATCTTCTGCGGCTCCCTGGCGGGCGCTGCTGGAGGTACGATCTCAAAACCCTAAACCCTAAACCCTAAACCCTAAACCCTAGTGGCCCTTCTCCAGCCTATACCCACCAAGGAGAGCCCGCGTTTTTGCTGGGGGAAAGCAACTCGCCGCGCTCCCCAGGCTTTGGCGCGTCGCAAGACCTAGGGTTTGGGGCCCAGGGTTTAGGGTTTAGGGTTTAGGGTTTAGGGTTTAGGGTTTGGCGCAGACACAATGGTGCGAATGGCCTACAGCGCCGCGGGCCCCGAACCCTCCACCAAAGAGATGTTGAAGAAACCCATTTTTGTTTTGGGAATGGTTTTAACAACAGCAGTGGACGCTGCATGCACTTTGGGGGCCCTCACCTTCGCTCCCTCCGTAAACCCTAAACCCTAAACCCTAAACCCTAAACCCCAAGCCCTAGACCCTGCGCCCTGGGCCCTGGGCCCTGGGCGCTGGACCTGCCAGAGCGCACGCCCTGGGGCCCGGGGCTTTTAATTCCTGCCACCTCGCTCCTTCCCAACCTAAACCCTAAACCCTAAACCCTAAACCCTAAACCCTAAACCCTAGTTCCCAGCCTTCCAAGCGCACCGCCGAGCAGCTGGGCAGTCCGTTGAGCACTCGCTGCCACGCAAGCCTTGCGGGCGCGTTGGCGGGCGCGCGCTGGCCGTGTAGGGCTCAGGGCCGAGGGTTTAGGGTTTAGGGTTTAGGGTTTAGGGTTTAGGGTTTGCGCGCAGTCGATGGTGACCCCCTTCGCGGGCGTGCACATCTTCTGGGCCGTGCTGCTGGCCCACTTCTGGCTGCGGGAAAGTGTGGGGCGTTGGGAGACGTTGGGATCGAGTTGTGTAATAATAGGGGTTTTGCTGCTGGTGATATTTTCGGGGAAAGAAACAGAGATTGTTGCTGCAGCACAGTTTGCTGCTGCTGCTGCTGCGCCTCTGGCCCTCGCCTACATCGCAGCCTCTGCTGCTGCCACCCTCGCGCTGCTGCTCCTCAGCCTCAGGCTCTGCCCCCTCGCGCTCGGCTCCTGGGACCTCCCCGTTCAGGCAGGGTTTAGGGTTTAGGGTTTAGGGTTTAGGGTTTAGGGTTTGGGGTTTGGGGTGCGGGGTGGGGTCCGGGCGCGGCGGAAAGGCGACGCGGTGAAGCGGCTGCCTGCGGGGTGCTGGGGGCTGGGGCTGCGGCTTGGGCTGGGGTTTAGGGTTTAGGGTTTAGGGTTTAGGGTTTAGGGTTTAGGGTTTAGGGTTTGTGCA
>NW_013545507.1:0-2069 GCF_000499545.2 Eimeria tenella
GTAGAGGGGCGAGCCACGGGAGCTACAGTGCCGGGCAGTCAGTGGTGCAGCAGCAAGAATGGCAGCAGCAGCAGCAGCAGCAGCGCAGGTTTGCAGCAGCACAACTGCCGCATTTGCTAACTCAAGAGTTTCCTTTAGGGGGCCCTTCTAGGGGCCCCTCTACGGCCCCCAGGGGGCCCCCTGGGGGCCCCCTGAGAGTTCCCTGGGGGCCCCCTGGGGGCCCCCCGGAGGGGTATGGGCCCCGAAAGGGCCCCCTTTAGGGTCTGCGATTTGCCTTTTATATAATTGGCGGACTTTGGGGGCCCCCGTCTCCTTTTAAAACATTTAAAAAGGAGACAAAGTTTCTTTTGGTCAACTTTTGAGTAAACCCTCAAACCCTAAACCCTTTTTTAGGGTTTAGGAACCCTCCCCCTAAACCCTCGCAAACCCTCTTTAAGGGTTTCTTCATAAAAATTGACAAGCCAACAATACGCTGAAGGGCCCTAAGGGGCCCCTAAGGGGCCCCCAGGGGGCCCCTAGGGGGCCCCTGAGGGGCCCCCAAGGCCCCATCCCAAGGGGCCCCTAGGGGCCCCCGGGGGCCCCCAGCACTTCCCTGGGGCCTCTAGCGAGGGGCCCCCAAGGGCTTCATGTAGTCCCCGTGTCTCACCCCCAGTAACCCCCTGTGGGGTCCCACAGGGGGCCCCCTGAGGCCCACAGGGGCCCCCTTTAAACCCCCTCAAGGGCCCCTCAGAGGCCCCAGAAAACCCTCTGTAGACCCCCGGGGCCCCATTGGGGACCCTCCGGGGCCCCCTGGGGCGCACCAAAAGACCCTTCAAAGCCGCTTTGGGGGCCCCCCTGGGGGGCCCCCCTGGGGGCCCCCGGGGCCCCGTGGGTCGCCGGAAGTGGCTCGAAAGGCGCGGAAAAGGGTACTTACATGATGATGGTGCCCTGTTGGTGGATGGAGTTGGAAATGGTTTTGTGGGGCAAAATAAAAGCCCCGTTGACAAACACTTCGTCTTGAAGGCGAACGTCTTCGCCCACCACTGAGAGGCCCTCCACGCGCACCTGCGGGCCCCGCAGCCCAGCCGGGCGCAGCTAGCTAGCTAGCTAGCTGGCTAGCTGGCTAGCTAGCTGGCTAGCTGGCTAGCTGGGTGGCTAGCTGGCTAGATGGGTGGCTAGCTGGCTAGATGGGTGGCTAGCTGGATAGCTGGGTGGCTAGCTGGGTGGGTAGAGGGCTCGATAGGTGGGTAGAAAGCTGGGTAGCTAGCTAGCGAGCAAGCTGGGCAGCTAGCTAGCTAGGTAGCTAGCTAGCTAGGTAGCTAGCTAGCTGGCTAGCTAGCTAGCTAGGTAGCTAGTTGGGTAGCTAGTTCGCGAGCTGGCTTCCGAGCTTACTCGACAGGCGCACATAGCTACTTAGCTAGCTACCTAGCTAGCTGCCTAGCTAGCTACCCAACTACTAGCTAGCTAGTTAGCTAGCTAGCTAGCCACCTACCTATCCTCTCCACTTATTCGTCTACCCATCCACGCATCTATCTACCTATTTGCCCGCCCACCTAGTTGGCTAGCTAGCCAGCTAGCTAGCTAGCTAGCCGGCTAGCTAGCTAGCTAGCTATCCATCCATCCGCCCAGCGTGTTACGTAGCTTGCTAGGTAGCTAGCTGTCTACCTAGCTAGCTGTCTGGTTGGCTAACTTGCTAGCTAGCCGGCTAGCCAGCCAGCTAGCTGGCTAGCTAGCCAGCTAGCTGGCTAGCTATCCATGCCTTCGCCACTTCCCAACTTTCGCAAACCTCCCCCCTATCTTCGCCCCTATCTACTCTCTCAACGAGCTAGCTAGCTAGCCAGCTAGCTAGCTAGCCAGCTAGCTAGCTAGCTAGCTGGCCTAAAGTGGCACTATTAATCCAAGTAAAATCCCGAACTTTAACACCAGATGAAATGCACACTCATACTCGCCTATCTCCGTAACTATCTACTCTCCCAGCGAGCTAGCTAGCTAGCCAAGTAGCTAGCTAGCTAGCTAGCCAAGTAGCTAGCTAGCTAGCTAGCCAAATAGAGGAGCTTACCCACTTCCCAACCTGCGAATGCCAGCCTAAA
>NW_013545508.1:0-1047 GCF_000499545.2 Eimeria tenella
GCGCTGCAGCGCTGCAGCAGCGCGCTGCTGCAGCGCTGCTGCAGCAGCAGCGACGGCTGCAGCAGCAGCTGCGGGCGAACTCCCAAATCAAAGCGCTGGGGAAAGCCCTGCAAGATGCAGGCCAGCCTGCAGCAAGAAGCAACAAACCCTAAACCCTAAACCCTAGGCGCCAAACCCTCAACCCTGGCCTCCAAATCACAAAGCACGAAACCTACAGGAAACCGCTCAAAAGTGTGTGGAGGCGGGAAGCAAACAAACAGCTAGGGTTTAGGGTTTAGGGTTTAGGGTTTTGCAGCGCACATGTGGGCGAGATCTTCGGCGCTTGAAAACTGCAGCCATTCGGGTAATATCTGCGCAGAGCCCAGGCCAGAACCGTAAACCCTAAACCCTAAACCCTAAACCCTAAACCATAAACAATCGTGACAACGCGAGACTTGCTGAAGCTCCAAGGGAGGTTTAGGGTTTAGGGTTTAGGGCCTGCAGCTCGAGGGCAAGTCTGGCAGCGCCGCTGAAGCTCGAGAGCCGTTCTGCTGCCTGCGCCTCTAGGGTTTAGGGTTTAGGGTTTAGGGTTTGTGTCACTTCGTGCAGCGCGGGAAAAGCCAAAGCAGCAGCAGCAAGGCCCGCGCCCCGCATGTCTTGCAGCTTCATGGGCAAGTCGCTGCTGCTGCTGCTGCGGTGGAAGCAAAGTCCCAAGTCAGCAGAAGCCACAACCCTGCGCCAAACCCTAAACCCCAAACCCTAAACCCTAAACCCTAAACCCTAAACCCTAATTCTGGGCCTGGGACTAGTCTTGAGGGCGGCCTGACCCGCACAAGCAGCGTAGTACAACACGCTGCTGGGACTTTTGTGCTGGGGTTTTGAGGGTTTAGGGTTTAGGGTTTAGGATTGCCTGCAGTAGTCTTTTGGCGAAGCAAAGAGGCAGCGGATTTTGGTGTGCTGCAGCCGGGCCTCTTTTGCTGCTCCAATCCACTGCTGCTTGCTGCTGCCTCTCCCTGTGACGAGCAGCAGCAGCTCGGGAAGCTGCTGCTGCTGCCACCCGGCTGGGGG
>NW_013545509.1:0-2335 GCF_000499545.2 Eimeria tenella
TGCTGCTGCTGCGGGAGGCCCACAGCCACGTGGCAGCTGCTGCAGCCACGCCGCGCCTCGCCTATGGAAGGAAAGCCACAGAGGCGGCTGCAGCATTTTGCTGCAGGGCCCCACACAGCTGCAGCAGCTGGTGTCAGGGCCTCCACGCCCAACTGCCCCGCAGATGAAGACCCCGCAGGCATCACTGGGGGCCCCCCAGGGGGCACCCCGAGGGGTCCCCCCAGGGGGCCCCCGGGGGGGACCCCGGGCTCATAGTGGGTGCTCCAGAGTGCCCATTGGACGTTCAGACGCTGCAGGTTTCGCGGGGTGCATATAGATTTTGAAGGAGACCCACAAGCTGGGCCCCTAGAGCTACCTTGAGCCCCATCAACAGCGCTGCTGCTGCTGCTGCTGCTGCTGCTGCTGAAGCTGCTGGCTAAAGAAGCCTCAGAGGACAGAAGAGCTCCAGAGAGCTCCAGCTCCGTAGAGAGGGGGCCCCTGGGGGCCCCCAAGTCCCCCAAGGAGGCCTCTGGAGGGGCCCCCGGGTCGCCTAGGGAGCCAAAAAACCCGCTTAAAAGGGAGCTGAAGGCCCCCGTGGAGTTCGCAGGATTTGCCTGAGAGGCTCGCAGAGGGGATAGGGCCTCGTCTGCTAAGAAATCCGAAGAAAGCTGCTCATTTGCTGCCTCCAGGGGGCCCCCAAAGAGCTCAACAGGGGCCCCCAGGGGCCCCTGGCGGCTGCTTTCCTGCGGGGTGACCCCACTGTCAAAGTATTTTGCTAGGTTTTCACTTCCCCCTTTTCGGCCCTCTTTGGCCACGTTGCTGCTGCAGAGCGCACTGCTGCTGCTGCTGCTGCTGCTGCTGCAGCTGATGGTTGTGCTGCTGGCAGCAGCAGCTGCAGCCTGGGAAGCCTCAAGGGGGCCCCCCCCTGGCTGCGGGACTCCAAGGGGGCCCCCAAGAACCCCTTTTGGCTCGACTTTTGGGTATTCGCAGATTTCAGTTTGCGTGCTGCAGTTTACAGAGCCTCTTCGGGGCCTTTCTTTTGCTTCTTTCCCCTTTTGCTGCTCCCCGCCAGCTGCTGCAGCGGACTTGTCCAAATTTCGATCTTTTTTGAAAAATCTTTCTTTTTCTTTTCCCTTTCTTTCTCGATCTCGAACCCCCTGAGGCTCCATTAGGGGCTTTTCTGTGAAGGAATTTACTGGCTGTGGATTTCGGGGCCACCGAGGAGCTTGCAAAGAGCTGCTAAGAGCTCTGCGGGGCAGCAAAGTGGACCCTGGGGGCCCCCCAGGGGACTCCCCCCCGGGGCCTGAGGGGGCCCCCAGGGGGCCCCCCACGGAGTTCAGAGCAGCCAGCGTCAGCCGCGGGACTCCTGCAGCCACAAGGGAGAGGCCCCTCGGGCTGCTGCTCAGTGCGGGGCCCCCCGCCGCAGCAGCAGGGGCCCCAAGAGGCAGCATTGGGGGCAGCGGCCCCCTAGAGGGGCCCCCCACTTCAATATGAGTGCCCTCCGGGGGTCCCTCAGGGGCCCCCAGTGAACGCGGGGCCCTTGGATCTAGGGAAGAGGCGCGCTCGGGGGCCCTCAGGCAGCTGCTGCTGCTGTGCGCAGACAGGGGTCCCCTAAGGGGGCCCCCAGGGGGGCCCCTAGAGGCTAGAGTAGGGCCTCCAACAGCAGAGGGGGCCCTCGATGGGGGCCCCCCGAGAGAAAGATCTCCTTCAAAAGAGTGCTGGCGAGTCAAGATGGAATTCAAAGTCTGCAACCTTCGGAGAATGCGGCCCCCAATTGCTGCTGGACTTTCTGGGAGGCCGTCTGCAGTGCCGTCAGAGGGGCTGTTGGGGAACTCGCTGCTGCTGCTGCTGCTGCTGCTGCTGCTAGTGCTGCTGCTGCTGCTGCTGTTGCTGCTTTGTAGAGCGCAACTGCGCTCCGTTGCTGTCGAGTTGCGGCGAAATGCCGCAGCAGCTGAAGTACCGGCACTTCCCCCATGAGGACCAGCAGCAAAAACAGGAGGAGCAGCAGCAGGAGCAGCAAGAGCAGCAGGGGCAGCACACTGCAGCAGCTGGTCAGCTGTATAGCTGCTTCTTCGGCTTTGCTGCGTTGCTGCTGCATCAGGGCGGCTGCGCGCAGCAGCTGCTGCACCTGCGCCCCTCGATAGATCCACTTTTGCTTCAGGGGCCCCACTTTTCTGCTGCTGCTGCTGCTGCTGCTGCTGCTGCTGCTGAGGGACAAGCAGCGGAGGGGGGCCCCCTAGAGGCAGATTGCTGTCAACAGAGGCCAGCGAAGGAGACAGCAAAGGAGGGCGTGCTGCCCTGCTGCTCTTGCTGCTGCTGCTGCTGCTGCTGCTGCGGCAGCGGCGGAGGCGGCGGC
>NW_013545510.1:0-1571 GCF_000499545.2 Eimeria tenella
GCTGCTGCTGCTGCGCAGAGCAGGCCTGCTGCAGCTCCTGCGGTTGCTGCAGCAGCCGCGCCCGCAGCTCCAAACAGCAGCGCAGCACCACAATAGCACAGCTGCAGCAGCTGCAGCAGCAGAAGCAGCAAATGGAAGAAGTGAAAGAGCCGCGCAGCAGCAAAGTCCAGGTGTTTGTCACTTCTCCTGTATGCTGCTGCAGCAGCTGCAGCAGCAGCAGCAGCAAAGAGGAAAGGTGAAGGAACGGCGCAGCATCAAAGTTTAAGTGTCTGTACACCTGGCGCTTCTCCTGCTGCTGCTTGCATGCACGTTTGCATGCATAACTCTTTAGGATTTTGTGTTTTTGATTTTAAAAGTTTTCTTTCCCTTCTGTTTTTCTCTTTTATTCATTAAATCATTCTTTTTGAAGCTTTTGAAATTAAATTTGTTTTATTTCTTCTAAAAAGAGGAAAAGAAAATTAAAATTCAAGAAAAGAATCTTCTGGCTTCAGCCTCAGGTGTATGCACAGCTCCCCTTGGGGTGTACAGACACCTCAAGTGTACACGAGGCTGGAAAAGTCTTTTCAAAAAGTTATTTAAAATCCATTTTTATTTATTTGCATTTCTTTATTTTTTAATTAAAAAGAAAAGAAATGATGCAGCAATTACTTGCTGCTCCTGCATGCATTCCGCGCCACGCAGTGTACAGACACCGCAGCTGCTGCGCCTCACCTGGAGACACAAGACACCGGGACACTTTGAGACAAACCCTAAACCCTTGACCCTAAACCCTAAACCCTAAACCCTAAACCCTCGGGATGTCTTCTGCGCCGCTGCACACAAGTCGGTGTGGGGCAAAGTTGCAGCACTAAGCCTTCTAATAAAATAATTAAAAGGTTTCTTATTTTTTAAATTAAAATTTTAATTCAAAGTTTAATTTTGTTTTAAGAGCGAGGAGGCACCAACAGGCTGACACTGAATTCCGTGTGAGCCAGTGGTCGCTGCTGCTGCTGCTGCAGCTGCTGCAGCTGCTGCTGCTGCTGCTGCAGTTGTGTTCTTTAGAAAAGAGCTGCAGCAGCAGAAACTGGGGCTTTTTCATTTTTAATTTAATAAATTTAAATAAATTTAAACTTAAAAAAATCTAATTATTCAGTTTGGAAGGAACTGAAACGCATGCACGCCGCGCCGGGGCTGCGAGCTGCTCAAAGAAGAAGTCCCAGCATTCGTTTTGGCTGAGCGATAGGCAGCAATTTTCTCCTTTTTGTTTTAAAAGTATTTTCTTTTCATTTTATTTTCATTTTATTTCCATCATGCTGTTCATTCTTCCCGATTTCGCGCGCTTTTCCGGGTGTACGTACACCTAAACTTCTCCTTCCGCGGTGCATGCGAGACGGCGACTCGAACCAGGTGTGCGTACACTCCGTGGCCCGCAGCTTCGCCGCACACTCAGCGAGCTTCTCCATCCTTCACTTTTGATCTTCTATTTACTTTTGGATATAACTTTCCCTTCCTTTTCCTCTGAGTGCAGCAGAACCGCAGCAGCAGCTGCTGCAGCCGCAGCCGAAGCCGCAGCAGCAGCAGCAGCAGCCGCA
>NW_013545511.1:0-2284 GCF_000499545.2 Eimeria tenella
TGCCGCCCCTCCGGGGCTGCTGCTGCTGCTGCTGCTGCTGCTGCTGCAGCAAGGTTGGCAGCGGCTGCAGCTGTGGCGGTGGGGGAGGCTGCTGCTTCAGCTGCACCGGAGATGAGCAGGAAGAAGCAGCAAGGCTTTGTGGGGACCCAAGATCTAACACATTCAGCTGCTGCTGCTGCTTCCGCTTCTGCTGCCGTTGCTGCTGCTGCTGCTGCTGCTGCGTGTGGCTCCTGCCTAGGCTGCCTCCAGCCCCCATAGCTGCGACAACAAAACTCATTTCGCCCCCTGACTCTGAAATTGTGCTGTTCCCGCTGCTGCTGCTGCTGCTGCTGCTGCTGCAGGGCTGCGTGTTCAGCTGCAGGGGGCCCCCCAAGTCCGCCGACTCACTAAACCCACTCGTCTGGAGGGCCCAAGACACCTCGAGGGGCCCTACAGGCCCCCAAGGGGGCCCCTCAGAAGAAAGGCCTCGAGCCGGCATGGCTTTTGTGCTGCTGCTGCTGAGGCGTCGGTTGCTGCTAGTGCTGCTTGCGCTGCTGCTGCTGCCGCCCGGGCTGCTGCGCCTGCAGCAGCTGCTGCTGCACCTTCCTTGCGTGGCTTCTGCAGCAGCAAAACGGAAATGGGGGTTGGGAGAGGTGCAGGGGGGGCCCAACTGCAGCAAGACCCGTTGCGCAGCGTAGTGGGTGGTCCGCAGCAAGAGCAGCAGCAGCAGCAGCTGCTGCTGCTGCTACGAGGCCTATAAAACTTTATCAAACTAAAAAAACGCAATAAACTAAATGCCCTGGGGGCAGCAAATAAGGGCCCAGGGGGCCCCCGTCTCAGCTCCAGTGAGGGGGGTGTTGTTTGGTGGGGCCCCCAACCCCACCCAGCTGGCTAGCGGGCCCCCCGGGGGCCCCCAGTTCGTCTGTCTAGACTAGGGTTTGGGGCTTCCCTCTATTCAGATTAAATAAAAAATCTAAAAATCTATTCTAATATTTATTAGTTCACTTTCTGCTGCTCTCGCCAGCCCAGAGGGCCCCTGGGGGGCTCTCGCCAGCTCAGAGGGCCCCTGGTGGGGCCCCGGGGGCCTCCCAAGAGGCTGAAATAACTCCGGGGGGCCCCCGGGGGTCCCAACAGCAGCAACCCCACTCCTATGAACACACTGGGGGCCCCCCTTAAAGACTGAGGCGGGACTATTTAGGGTTCAACGAGAATTAGGGTCTCTTGGACACAAAGGGGCCCCATCAAATACTAGGGGTACCCCGAAACAAAATAAGGGCCCCCTGGGGGGGCCCCTGTGTCTGCAGGAACCCACACTTATTGCCCCCGCCCGGGGGCCCCCAGGGAGCCCCCCAGAAGAGCGAGCTAGGGGCCCCAGGGGCAGCAAATTGGGGCCCCCAAGGGACCAGATTGGGGTCCTCTAATGGAAAACAAATAGGGGCCCCTATAGGGCCCCCAAAGAACCCTGAAATGGGCCCATAAAGGACAAAAACGGGGACCCTTTAGGAAGGCAAGGGGGCCCCTTTAGTAAAGGCTGGGACCCCAAGGGACCCCCAAAAGGGCCCCCAAAGGGGCCTCCAAAGGGGCTCCCTATAGAGGCCCTCATTTGCATGCAGAGAGTCCTATTTGGGGGCCCCTGGGGGGCCCCCAAATTGAGTAGCAGAGCCTCCTGGGTGCTCTGGAATGACAGCAGCAGCTAATAGTGTTTGCTGCACTGTCTAGGGGGGCCCCTAAACAGCAGCGCGCGCTTGCTGTGCCCTTGGGGGGCCCCCTAAGGGGCCCGCCGAGGGGCCCCCGAGGGGCCCCCTGGGGTAGCCCCCGAGGGGCCCCCTGAGGGGGCCCCCGGGCCTTGTAAAACCCTTTTTGAATTGGGGGGCCCCACAACTATTTGCTGCTGCTTCCGCCTCGCCGGGCCCTGCGGCTGCGAGGGCCCCTGCCGCTTCCTTCCCGCTGCCCTATCAGCAAAAGACCCTCCTGCAGCAGCAGCAACAGCAGCAGCAGCAGGTTTTGGGTTGAAAGGTACCGCTCGCTGGGAGCTTCGGCACAATAGTTAGGGTTTAGGGTGTAGGGTTTAGGGTTTCTGTACTCGAGTGTCCTGGCTACTTCCCAGGCGCCGCGAGGCATTGATGTGAAACTGAAGATCCTGCACCTGCAGCAGCAGCAAACAGCAGCAGCAAGCAGCAGCAGCAAGCAGCAGCAACTGCATATTTTTTCCTCCTTCGACAGTCTGAACCCCTAGGTGGCTGCTGGAGCAAAACCATAATCGCAACAGCAGCAGCAGCAACAGCAGCAGCAGCAGCAGCAGCAG
>NW_013545512.1:0-1148 GCF_000499545.2 Eimeria tenella
GCCTTTTTGAGGGCCTGGGGGCCCCCAGAGTAGCCTCAAGATTGGGCAAAGTGCTTCCGCGCCCACGCGGGCTGCAGCAGCGGCGCTGCTGAGGCGCCAGCCCCTGTGGTAGGCTTCTTACAGCAGAAGAAAAGATATTATATTAATTTAAAGATTGTTTTTAAGGAGCTGCCGCAGCAGACAGATCCCTTCTTCCCACCTTGTGCAGCAGGGCTGCGGCCGACAGCCCCTCTGCAAGTACTCCTTACCGCCTAGTAACGGGATACCCGAACATGAGATGGCATAAAAAGGCAACTTTAATAATTAATTTAATTTAATTTATCATTTCGAGTTCTTTTATTACTTCCATCTTGGCGCTGAGGAGCGCCTTGAGGCCCCTCATTTGTGGCTGGCTGCTGCGCCGACTGCTGCAGCTGCTCGCTTGGCTGCAAAGCCCGAAGCCCAGCTTTGCTGCTGCAGCAGCGAAACATTTAACTATTAAAAGTGTTAAGGGATACATTTGTGTTTATATTTTGGCTAAGTTGCGGTGGCGCCGCTGCTAGTTCGCGGGGGCCCCCACCAGCCCGGGGCCCCCATGTTGCTGCTGCGCTCTCGGCCGGCGCAGCGGCAGCAACTGCTGCTGCTGCTGCTGCTGCTAAGTGCGTGCGTCTTGGAGGCTTCTGGCACCACCCTCTGCAGCTGGGGCCCCAGAAGCCCCCAGGCTTTAGGGACCGGCGAGGGGAGTCTTGGGGCCCCCGTAGGGGGCCCCCTAGGGAGTGCCTTTCAGTCTGCTGCTTCCTTGGATTCAGCAGCAGCAGCAGCAGCAGGTGCAGCAGCAGCAGCAGCGCGGCGCCCGCTGTCGTTTCTGAGTGCCCCCCGTGGCTGCCCGAGGCTGCTGTCCTCTCCTTCAGTTTCTGCTGCTTCGCTGCTGCGGGCGGGCCCCCCCGGGGAGGGGGGGGAAGCAAAAGCTGCAGAAGCAGCAGAAAGCCCTCGAGTTGCTGCAGTGCTGCAGCAGCTGCAGCAGCTGACGCTGCTGGAGGTGTCGGAGCTGGTGCGTCGTCTGGAGAGCGTGTTTGGGGTGTCTGCTGCTGCGGCGCTGGGAACTGCTGCTGCGCCCGCTGCAGCTGCAGCAGCAGCAGCAGCAGCGCCAGGGGGGGGGCCCCGGGGGG
>NW_013545513.1:0-2599 GCF_000499545.2 Eimeria tenella
TTTCCAGCAGCAGCAGCAGCAGCAGCAGCAGCAGCAGCTCGCTGCCGCTGCTGCTTTAAGGAAGCCCAGGAAACAAGGGAGAAGAAGTCTGACGCTGAGAACGCCAGGTCATCAATCCGTTTAAACTCATCTGCAACAAACGCCAGATTTTCTGTGAAGCCGCTGCAGCAGCAGCACCTACTGCTGCCACAGCAGTTGCTGCTACTGCTTCTGCCAGTGCCTCCGCTGCTGCTGAAAAGACGACAAGAAAATATGCGCCCCGACCTCATAGCCACTAGCAGCAAAAGGAAGGCAGGAGCAGCAGCAGCAGGGCAGAGACGTGTCAGCAAGGAAGATGGGTCCCCCACGGGTTGTTCCTCAGTTGCTGCTGTCACCTCTGCTGCTGCTGCTGCTGCTGCTGCTGCTGCTGCTGCTAGTGCTGCTGCTCCCACTTCTGCTGCGTTTGCATGGGGGTTGAACAGCTTACCCAGCGAACCCCAGCCGCGGTAAGCCTCCACCCACAGCACCGAGTCAGTTCCCTGCTGCTGTTGCTGCTCCTGCTGCTGCGACCAGCAGCAGAGCCCCTGCAACGGCAGCAGAAACTGCGGCGCCCACACCTTCTCTGCTGCAGCTGCCGGTGAGCGCGGAAGCTCAAGCTTCGGCTGCGCATCACAAGGAGGGGCCAGGCGGCCCTGCGATAGCCCGAAAAGCAAAGCGTCTGTGGTAAGCAGCAGCAACAGCAGCGGCGGCTTTTGCTGCTGCTGCTGCTGCTGTTGATTGTGCTGCTGCATCCCATGAAGGCGGGTAAATGCCATGGAGGAGATGGTGCGGCTAAAGAGGCATCCAGAAGACGGCACAGTCAGCGTCATTCCAGCAGAGAGTGTCAGAAGCAGCAACTGCTGCTGCTGCTGCTGCTGCTGTCCTTCCCTTGCCTCTCTGTCCCTCTGCTTGTTTTTCCTTCTGGGGCAAACAACAACAGCAGCAATATCAGCATCAGCATCCACTGCCAGCAGCGACACGTACACCCCGTGGCCTGGCCTGTAGCTCCACAAGACCTGCAGAAGCCGCACACACGCCGGCAGCAAAAGCATTTACCGCAGCAGCAGCAGCAGCAGCAGGTGCAGCAGCAGGTGCAACAGCAGACACACGCGGCGCAGCACCCCGAAGCACCCACACTGCAGCAGCAATAGCAACAACCGCAGACTGTAACAGTTGAGTGAAGCTTACTGTCTCCTTTTCTGTCGTCTCACAGCCATTGCTACTACAGCTGCTGCTGCTACTGCTGCTGCTGCTGCTGCTGTCAGTTCTGCGGTTACTGTCGCAGTTGTCTCTTGCTACGGAGACACAAACAATGCATGGATCCTCGCTAGAATGCACCCACGCATCGCCTTTTGCTTGAGCTGCTGCTTCTGCTGCTGCTGCTGCTGCTGCTGCTGCGGTGCGCTGCCTCTTGGGGGCGCGTGGGTGTTCGTTCACTGCGTACACCCACCGCTTCTGTCCTGGGGTAAACACGCACCAGCAGCAGCAGCAGCAGCACTTTCTAAATAAACAATGGCACATGCAGAATGAACTCCACTGCAGAAATGCGACAGCAGAAAGCGGAAGCGAGATTGAGGAGGCTGTAGCATCAGCTGCTGTAGCTGCTGCGGCGCTGCTGCAGCAGCAGCAGTGCCGCAGCAGCAGCGCCGCAGGTGCAACAGTAGCAGCAAGGCTGCAGACAAGCTAACCTTTGACTATAAAGGAAACTGCTAAGGAAGGCAGCAGGCGCGGAGACGGCAGCAGCTCCATGGCCTGCTGCAGTTGAAGTGCTGGTTGCTGCTGCTGCACCGGCTGCTGCTGCAGTGGCTGCAGCGGCACCTGTCGCACTAAACCGACCCTCTCTTGCAACTCAGCTGTGGGCCTCGTTGCTGTTGCTGCTGCCTGTCTAGCAGTCTTTCGAGGGCTTGCTGCAGCAGCTGCAGCTGCTATGGCTGCTGCTGCTGCTGCCTTGCTGGGTCTGAAGCGCAGCACTGCTGCTGAGCGGGGAGAAGCCTCACCCTCTGTGTCTTCTGCATCTGCAGCACTGCTTTGCTGCTGCTGCTGCTGCTGCCTTGACTTTGGGGTCCTCGGCTCTGCAGCTGCTGCAGCTCCCTTTGTTGTTCTTCCTAGCTCTTGGTGGTCTTGCTGCTGCTGCTGCTGTTGCGTGGCTGCGGTCGAAGCTTCTCTGTCTGCGTCTGTTTCGTCTGCCGTGCTGCTGTTGCTGCTGCTGCTGCCCTCTGCCGCTGCTGCAGCGATGGCCGCTTGCTCTGCTGCTTCTGCTGCCTCATCTTCCTCCTCTTCCTCGCGCTGCAGCCGCTGCAGCAGCAGCTGCTGCTGTTTGTGTCGCAGCGCAAACGGGTTCCAGTCCTCCCACGACACTGCAGGGTCGTCAAAGGTAAAAGCAGCACCAGCAGCAGCAGCAGCAGCAGCAGCAGGCCGCGGCTCCTCCTCCTCAGCTTCGCTGTCTTCTGCTTCTGACCCTTCAGGGGAATTAAGTGACAGCCTTAGGCCTCGTTTGCCGTCTCTGCCGTCTCCCTCGTCTCCGCCTCCGCCAAAGCTGCTGCTGCTGCTGCTGCTGCTGCTGCCGCCGGATTTGCTGCCG
>NW_013545514.1:0-1101 GCF_000499545.2 Eimeria tenella
CCTCCACCCACCCCTCCCCCCCGCCACTTCCGACCCAATCAAATCTTGAATTGTTTGTTCATTATTTATTTATTTATTTATTTATTATTTATTTGTTTGTTTGTTTGTTTGTGCTTGTTGTTGGGCCGTTGCTGGCAGCAGCAAGCCGTTCCTTCCAACGTAGCAGCAGCAGCAATTCGTTTGTCTAATTTTGCGCATTTTGTTTGCCAGCTTTGTTTCTTCTTAATAGTTATTTAATTAATTAATTTTAATCAATTAGTTTTATTTATTTAGTTTTAGTTCTTCTTATTTACCCTTTACTTCCTGCTGCAGGCGCTGAAGAAATGCTGCAGCACAGCAGCAGCAGCAGCAGCACAGCAGCAGCAGCAGGAGCAACAGCTGCAGCACGTCAAAGGGGCCAGGAGGTTCCAGCTAAACTCCAAACCCTAAACCATAAACCCTAAACCCTAGACCCTTCATATGTAGTCAAACCAAATCGCTGCGATTTAAAAGCCAAGGGTTTGTTCACCCTAGGGTTTAGGGTTTAGTCCCAATACAGGACAGCCTCTGCGGCCCTAAACCCTAAACCCTAGACACGGTCCCCGTAGCCCCGCCAAAGGAGCTGCTACATTTAATCCCCAGGGGCCCCCTGGGGGCCCCCAAAGGGGCCCCTAAAGGGCCCCCAAAGGGGCCCCCAGGGGGCCCCCAAAGCACCCACAAGAAGCTTTAGGGGGCCCCCATTTGAGGCCCCGCAGGAAGCCAAGAGGAGCCCCCCTTGGGGGCCCCCTTAACGCTGCTTTGGAGGGGCCCCCGGGGGCCCCCAAATGAGGCTCCAAGGGGCCTCTTCATAAATGCCTAATAGGGGCCCTCATGGCCTTTGGGGGGCCCCAAAGGGGCCCCCAAAGGGGCCCCTTGAGGGGCCCCCACAGCCATTAGGGGCCCCCAAAGAGGCCCCCCAAGACTTCGGGGGCCCCTCCTGTGGGGCCCCCCCAAGGGCCCCCCGAAGACCCTGGGGCCCCCTACGAGGGGCCCCCAAGGGGCCCCCCTAGGGGGGCCCCCTGTTTGACCCTGGGGCCCCCCGGGGCCCCCCAAGGCCTCCTGAGGGCCCTCGGGGGCCCCCCG
>NW_013545515.1:0-1018 GCF_000499545.2 Eimeria tenella
TGCGTCCTCGCCAAAATCAACCCCAGCGGTAAACCCTAAACCCTAAACCCTAAACCCTAACGCTAGCGTACCAGCGACTCCCGCTGCGTGCTGGGCAAAATTAAGCGCAGCCGTAAACCCTAAACCCTTAACCCTAGCAAGCCGTAGCAAGAGCTAATGGTAAACCCCAAACCCCAGCAAGCCGCAGTAAACCCTAAACCCTAAACCCTTAACTGTAGTGGCTAACCCTGGAGATCCCTACTGCACACTGATAAACCCTAGTAAAGGTTACCAAACCCTGGTAAACCCTAATGGCAATCCCAAACCCTACTAAAGCCTGGCGAACCCTATCAGGCCCAAAGGCAAACCCTAAACCCTAGCAAGTCCTCATAAATTTTAGTGGTAATCTCCAAACCCTAATTTCAATCAAAACACTAATTTCAATCCTAATAAACCCTAGTAAACCCCTGTGACAGCCCAAACCCTAATTTTGCCCTTCTTAAACCCTAGTAGGCCCTCACAAACCCTAAAGGTAAGCGCTAAACCCTAATAAATGTTAAAAACCCCAGTAAACCCTAGTGCGCCCTCATAAACCCTAAACCCTAAACCCTCGTAAGCCCTGACAAACCCCGACAAGCGTAAACTGCAAAAGCCCCTCTCACAAACCCTAAAACCCCACTCGCAAGGATTTCGGCTGGGCATTGCGCTTCAGGTTTAGGGTTTAGGGTTTAGGATTTAGGGTTTAGGGTTTGGGGTTTTGTGCAGGCGCCATTGTGCCGGCCTTCAGCACAGTGGACCACAAGCCAACGAACCCCGCAGAGAAAAAGCGGATTGAGGCGGCAGGCAAGTTGAGGGTTTAGGGTTTAGGGTTTAGGGTTTAGAGGGGCGCACCTTAAGCCTAGGAAGCAAAGAGAGCAGCCGGGCGTGTTGGAGCTGGAGCGAGCCCCTGCTGCAGCGCCCAGCACCCAGCGCGCAGGGCTGAGGGTTTAGGGTTTAGGGTTTAGGGTTTAGGGTTTAGGGTTTAGGGTTTAGGGTTTAG
>NW_013545516.1:0-2570 GCF_000499545.2 Eimeria tenella
GGCCCCGGGGGCCCCCGGGGCCCCCGAGGCCGCGCACAAAGAGGGTACTGCGGTGGTGAACTGGCTGCAGCAAGCTGCGCGCAGCAGCAGCGACACGTGGCTGGGGACCCTGCCGAGCAGGGGGCCCCCCGGGGGGGAGCTGGAGACGGAGGGGCCCCCCGTGTACCTCGTGGAGGCCCTCGGGGGGCCCCCCACCCCCCCCACTTCGCAGCGAAGGCGCAGCTTGCTGTCCCGCATTTTGCCGGGAGTGGGGCTTTGCATGAGTCTGAAAGGAAGGAAAGAAGAAGCAGCAGAGTCCCAGAGATTGGGGTTTTTGAGTAATGCAATGAGGGCTGGAGATGATCCTTTTGAGACAAACCGCCTTGCTGCTGCTGCAGCCAGCGCTGCTGTCCGCGACCTGCGCAGGCGCAGCAGCAGCAGCACTCTCAGCGACGACCTCATCCTTGCTGCCAAGGGAGCCGCCACCGCAGCAGCAGCAGCAGCAGCAGCAGACTTCCCGCCCCTTAGGGGCAGCAGCCTGCACGTTCTGCCTGAGGACGAGGCAGATGAAACCCTGCTGCCCGAAAGCCAGTGGACCAGGGAGCAGCGGCAGCAGCAGCAGCAGCAGCAGCAGCAGCAGGAGCTCGACGAGCAGCTCCAGACTGTCCGCCTCGCCCAGGCCCCAACCCCTCCCCTGCAAGCAGCCGCAGCAGCAGCAGCAGCAGCAGCAGCGCAGCAGCAGCAGGACCCTCCCCTCCGCTACATGAGCGCCACCATGCCAGACCCTCAAGCCAAAGCCTCCGTGCTGCTGCTGCCGCCGCTGCCCCCGAACTCCGTTGACTACTACGAGCACAACCAGCAGCAGCGGCAGCAGCAGCAGCGACAGCAGCAGCGCCCGCAGCAGCAGGAACCGCAGCAAAAGTCTCCCCAAAACGACTCTTCTCAGAAATCAAAGAGCTGGGAAGAACAAATCGAAAAGGGAGCCGGGTACGTTCTCCCCGGGATGTAGCATTAAGGGTTTAGGGTTTAGGTTCAGGGTTTAAGATTCAGGGTTTTGGGTCTAGGGTTTCGGGTTTGGGATTGAAGGTTTAGGGCCTAGGGTTTAGGGTTTAGTGCGCAGGGTTCAGGGTCTGGGCTTTAGGGTTTGGGACGCAGGGCTCAGTTTTTAGGGTTTAGGGTTTAGGGTTTAGGATTTAGGGTTTGGGGTTTGCGTGCTTGGGGTTTAGGACCACCGTCTACTTCCTCGAAGACGTAACAGACTTCAGCCGCCTTTTAAACCCTAGCGGCCAGGCGGCGGCGCGGCGGCTTTTGTGGGGCCTTTTTGCTTTCTTCAGAAGGGGACTTGAGTTCTGCCCTGTGGGTTTAGGGTTTAGGGTTTAGGGTTTAGGGTTTGGGGTTTATGGGGTTTAGGTTTTGGGGCGTTGGGCGTAGGGTTTAGAGCGCAGGGCGGCATGCGTAGGAGCGCCTAGGAGCGAGGGTTCGGGTCCAGCAGGCGTGGGAGCGAAACACCCAGGGTTTAGGGCTTAGGGTTTGGGGTTTAGGGTTTGGCTAGCCCGACGGCTGCGCCGCAGATCATCCCGCACCTTGCCTGCATTCTGCTGCTCTACATGAGCGAGCCAGCGGCCTTTTCCGTCTTGTACTCTCTCGTCAAACATGCTCAAGAGACTGCCAGAAAGCACCAACACCACACCAGGCGTGAGCACACCACCAGTCCTCCTTTAAAAGGGGCCCCGGGGGGGCCCCCAGTGGGCCCCAAGGGGCCCCAAGGGGGCCTCAAGGGGCCCCAAGAGGGCCTCAAGGGGCCCCAAGGGGGCCCGTAGCCTCGTGGGCCCCCAGGGCCTCTGTGGGGCTTATAGGGGCACTTCAAAGATGTTTTGGGGGCCCCAGAGTCCAGTCTTGCGGGCTCTGGGGGTCCTGGGAGTAGTTTGGGGCCTAGCCTGGCGCTCCCAGGGGTCCCTAGGGTCCCCAGGGGTCCTTTGACAGGGAGACGAAGCCCGTAGGGGCCCCGGGGGCCCCTAGACGGTTCTTAGACTATTGCCTGAGGCTGTGGCGCGGCAAGGGGGCCCGTGAGCGCTGCTGGGGGCCCCTCAGGGCCCCTCAGGGGCCCCCCGGGTCGGTAATGCGGGGCCCTGTTTTTGGTGGGGTTGCTGTGTTAATAAGTCTTCATTGGCGGGCTTAGGATGTGTTTAGTATGTTTTGAAGTGCATTGCCATTTGTTGCTTTGCTGGTTGCTTGGGTGTTCCTAGTTTGCTTCGTTTAGGGTTAACGGTTTAGGGAATAGGGTTTAGGGATTAGGGTTTGCGTGTTTTTGTTTGTCTTTCAGTCATGCACAAGCTGGACTACGTGGTGATAAAGCGCAAAGACTTCATTTGGTATGCCCAGCCTGACTTGTCTAGGGTTTAGGGTTTAGGGTTTAGGGCTTCTTCGCACCAGGCCAGCTCCACGGGGAGTTGCCTACTGCCCCTCCGCTCTGCTGCTCCTGGACTGCTGCTGCTGCTGCTGCTGCTGTGCCGCGTTTTCTGCTTTCTCTGCTGCTGCTGTTGCCGCTGTCGCCACTGTCACTGCTGCTGCGGCAGCCGTGTTTGCTGCTG
>NW_013545518.1:0-2802 GCF_000499545.2 Eimeria tenella
GGGGGCCCCCTGGGGGGCCCCCTGGGGGGCCCCCTGGGGGGCCCCCTGGGGGGCCCCCAGGGGCCCCTCTAGGGAGCCCTGGGAACTGCTGGAGATGGAAAGGCCTTTGCCTTTTAGAAGGGCCCCCGAGAAGCTGCGAACATAATTATCCGAGGACATGCTGCTGCTGCTGCTGCTGCTGCTGCTGCTGCTAATGCTGCTGCTGTTGCTGCTATACGCTTTGAAGGCAGGTTAGTGACAAGCATAGCCAAGCGGTGAAGGTGCCACAAGCCAATTAAGAACTTTCGAACCCTAAACCCTAAACCCTAAACCCTAAACCCCAGAGAAGGGCTCTGCTGCTGCTCGGCCTTTAAATTAAACTGCTGCCCGAGGGGGCCTCCCTCGAAGGCTCCTGCGAAGAACAAGACTGCAGCAGCAGCAACAGCTGCTGCTGCTGCTGCTGCTGCTGCTGGTGTGTTCCCTGTTGCCGCAGCAGCAGCGCAGCAAGCTGCTGCCCTGCTGCTGCGCCGACTCCACCGGCTGGTGTGTGGCCCGCTGCTTCTGCTGCTTCTGAGCCAGCGCCTCCTGCTGCCTCTGCTGCTGCTGCTGCTGCTCCTGCTGCTGCTGCTGCTGCTGCTGCAGGGTCAGAGCAGCAAGCCACTTGGGCTGGGGCCTTGAGCGGCAGCCTTTGGGTGTCTGTGCAGATGGAGGGCGCTCATCTTTGCAGCATTCCCAATTGCTGCTGCTGCTGCTTTGCTGCTGCTGTTGCTGCTGCTGCTGCTTTGCTGCTGCTGCTGCTGCTGCAGTGTCGGCAACGGTGGTGGTCCAGCGTGCAGTGTCTGCTGAGCTTTGCCCGAGTTCGGGTTTTTGCAAAATGAAAAAATAATCAAACAGAAGTTTTAAAGCCTCTAAACCCTAAACCCTAAACCCTAAACCCTAAACCCTAAACCCTTTATCCTCAGCTCGGCCCCAGTGGCCGCTCGCAGCAGACCACCGCCTACACAAGGCCTGGGGCGCCGAAACGCCAAACCCTAAACCCTAAACCCTAAACCCTAAACCCTAAACCCTAAATCCCTAGCTCTTAACTCTAAACCCTTAATAATCAGCCCATCACACAAAGCCCAGAACCGGTTTTGCTTGTAATCCCTAAACCCTAAACCCTAAACCCTAAACCCTAAACCCTAATCGTGGGGCCCCACACCACCCCAAACCTCACGTCCACTGCATAAAACCCTAAACCCTAATTTAGTTTACTTGAATAAGCATCTACTAAGGTTCGCAGATGTCTAGCCTCCAAAGCGAAACCCCAAACCCTGAACCCTAAACCCTAAACCCTAAACCCTTCACGCTCTAATACCCCCAGTGCAGCACTCCTTCACTGTCCTCCACTCTTTGTCCTCTGTGTTTCATCAGCAAGGGTTTAGGGTTTACGATTCAGTGTCGAGGGTTCAAGCCCTAGGGTTTAGGGTTTAGGGTCTAGGGTTCAGAAAATCCCCTAGTGCAGCAAAATAACTGGGGGCCCCCTGGACTTCTCTGGGGCCCCACGGGGCCCCTAATACCCGTGGGGGCCCCCCAAGGCCTTCGGGGCCCCTGGGGGGCCCCCAGTGTCCCCCCAGGGGCCCCTTAGGGGCCCCTCAGTCCCCTGGGGGCCCCCTAGACCCTTAGGGGCCCCCTAAAGCCCCTGGGAGGGGCCCCACGGGGCCCCTAGGGGGCCTCTATGGGGCCTCTAGACCCCTAGGGGACCGCGAGGGCCCCCTGAGGCCCCTAGGGGGCCCCTAAGGCCCCCAGGGGGCCCCCAGGGGACTGAGGGGCCCCTAGGGGGAGCCCCCCGGGGGCCCCCAGGGGGCCCCCGGGGGGCCCTCCTATACTCTGGGGGCTCTTGCTGTCTCTTTTTGCTGCTGCTGCTGCTGCTGCTGTTGCTGCTGCTGTTACTGCTGCTGCTGCTGTTGCTGCTGCTGCTGCTGGTTGCCGCCGTTGTAGCAAAAAGATGAAAAGGAAACAAACTTGGGGATAAGTGCAAATAAAGAGACAAACCTAAACCCTTAACCCTCCACAAACCCTAAACCCTCTACAAACCCTAAACCCTCTACAAACCCTAAACACTCTACAAACCCTAAACCCTAGACAAACCCTAAACCCTAGACAAACCCTAAACCCTAGACAAACGCTAAACCCTTAAAAAAACCAACAGAAGCCGAGCGAGCCTCTACGAGGACCCTAGGGTCTAGAATTTAGGGGCCAGAGTTTAGGGTTTAGGGTTTAGGGCTGCTTCCAGTCTGTGACAGATGGGAATGCAGAGTTGCAGCAGCAGCAGCAGCAGCAGCAGAAGGGCAGAAGCTCAAGAGCAGCAGCTAGTGCAGAACAGCGCTGCTGCAGCTGTGCTGCTGCTGCTGCTGCTTATCAACTGCTGCTGCTGCTCTTTTGCTGCTGCTGCTATTCTGCTGCAGTTATGCCACGTCGCGTTTCTTAACAGATTGCTGCGGATCTATTTCTCCACTTCGTGGGGTTTAGGGTTTAGGGTTTAGGGTTTAGGGTTAGCTGCTGCTGTTGGCAAAGAAATGTTAACGGCACTACTAACGGGTCAGCCAAACCTACGCGTTAGGGTTTAGGGTTTAGGGTTTAGGGTTTGGGAGTGCCGCCGCGGTTAAAGCGCCCCTGTAAACCCTTGACACTTCTAGAGCACTTCAAACCCTAAACCCTAAACCCTAGCCTGCAAACTCTGAAGCCTGAACCTCTCGACCTTAAACTACAAACCCTAAACCCTAAACCCTTGTCAGCTCTTGAACTACGAACCCTAAACCCTAAACCCTGAACCCTAGACAG
>NW_013545519.1:0-3043 GCF_000499545.2 Eimeria tenella
CTGCGCCGGGGGCGTCGCGCGCCTACCGCCCCCGGACCAGCCGCTGGGGTTTGGGGTGCAGGCGGGGAGTTGTTTGTTCGTGAGGGTTTAGGGTTTAGGGTTTAGGGTTTAGGGTTTAGGGTTTACGGTTTAGGCTGTCTGAGCGAGTGCGCGGCCTTTGGTCGGTTGTCTAGAACGTCGCGTTTGCTGGGGTTAGCCAGTAGCCGGAGTCTGAGCTCTAGGGTTTAGGTTTCAGGGTTTAGGGCTTAGGGTTTAGGGTTTAGAGTTTAGGGCTGGGCGTCTTGCGCAGTAGGAGCTGCTTTGCACTTGCGCTGGCGCTGGCCCTGCAAACCCTAAACCCTAGACCCTAAGCAAGTGCAAACAGAGAGCTGTAGGGTGTGTCTTTTCGCCGCGTTTGGCCCCAAAACCCTAAACCCTAAACCCTTGTGGTTTTTGCTGCAGTATGATATAAGGCATGCAGAAGCTGCTCGCGAGGCGCTGAGGGCTACAGAAATTGCGGGCAAGAGAGCGGAGGTTCAGTACAGCGCCATTAAGAGGCCGGACAAGGACAGCAACATGGTGCGTAAACCCTAAACCCTAAACCCTAAACCCTAAACCCTAGCGCGCGCATAGGTGCCCGCACGAGGGTTTGGGGTTTACGGGGTGGCAGGGCCCTCTCCGCCTCTGCGTTTCTTGCTGAGGCTTGTGGTTGCGAGCTTCCCTGATGAAGTCTGAGGGTTTAGGGTTTAGGGTTTAGGGTTTAGGGTTTGGGCTGTGGGTCTGGGGCCCCGTGGATTCACTGGCAGCGAAGCCTTGTGGTTCAGGCTAAGGGCGCGCCTGCAGGGCCTAGGGTTTACATGCAAGGTTCAGGGCTCCGGGTTTAGGGTTTAGGGTTTAGGGTTTAGGGTTTAGGGTTTGCGTGCAGGGCACTCTGTACATCCGGCCCACGAATGGGATGTCCTCGTCCACCACTTTAAGTGACCCCAACAGTCTGGACGCTTACAGGCGATTATTTTCTTCTTATGGGGACATCAAAAAGGTTTCTGTCAACAGAAAAAGAGACTCGTAAACCCTAAACCCTAAACCCTAGCCTCCAGGCCCTCGGCCGCGCCCTGGCGGCGTCCGGCCGACTCCGGAGACGCGGCCGCAAACGCGAAACCCTAATTCGTTGTTTCCACCCATACACCTGCCGCAGTCCTAAACCCTAAACCCCAAACCCTAAACCCTCAACCCTAATGCAGCTGGCGGACCGCATAAAGGCGGCTCTTAAACCCCTGCACCCTTTTAAGCCTGCCTGCTGCACCGCACCATTCGTGGCGCGAATGTGGGAGTGAGGGTTTAGGGTTTAGGGTTTAGGGTTTAGGGTTTAGGGTTTGTCGCTTCAGAGAAAAGTTCGTTGAATATCATGATGTGAGAGACGCGGCCAAAGCCCTGGAAGCCCTCAACGGCCACAACTTCAACGGGGTCACTTTGCAAATTTGTTTTGCCCAAAATGCTTCGAGAACTTTGTAAACCCTAAACCCTAAACCCTTGCTAAACGCTAAACCCTAAACCCTTGCTAAAGCCTAATTCCTCGCCCAAACCCTAGCCTGCAGTGGTGGCTTTGCCGGATACTTAAGGCGAGTCACTTTGCAGCTTTGTTTTGCCCAGAGTGCCCCGAGAAACGTGTAAACCCTAGAACTTTATCTAAACCCTAAACCCTAATCCAAACCCCAAGCGCTAAACCCTTGTCCAAACCCCAAACCCTAAACCCTAATCTGCGGTTGGTAACTTTGCCTTGGACTTCAGGGTCACACTGCAGGTTTGCTTCTCCAGAATGCCTCAGAGGATTTCATAAACCCTTAACCCTAAACCCTAGGCCCTAGCCCAAACCGTAGACCCTATCCCAAACCCTAAACCCTACCTAAACCCTAATCAAACCCTAAATCCTTCGGTAACGGGCCAAGCGAGTGCGCTACTGGGATGGCGTCGAACGTGCGGTTACTGTTGAGCCAGCGGAATCGCGGGTTTAGGGTTTGGGGATTAGGGTTTAGGGTTTAGGGTTTAGGGTTTGTTCGCAGCAACCGCGAGCCTGCCTCTCGCAGACCAGGAGCCTCACGCACCCCCGAGGGTTTAGGGTTTGGGCCTTACAGGGGCACTCCCTATAGCGCCCCCTCGATGCGGTTTGTGTCTCCTTATTCCTCTCCAGTAAGCGAGGGTTTAGGGTTTAGGGTTTAGGGTTTAGGGTTTTGCCTTTCCTGTCTCTTCTGGCTGGCTCTTCTGTGTCTTCGTTTTAATATCACAGTCCCTTTTGAGGCAGCGCTTGATTGCAGCTCGTTATGAGGGTTTAGGGTTTAGGGTTTAGGGTTTGGGGTTGCGTGTTGTGCATGTACGTAGCGTGTGTTGCTGCTTCAAAGAGCAGCAGCAAGCAGCAAGTGGGGCAGCAAATAAGAATAAACTCTGATTGTTCATTTCTCATTTGTTTTCTCATTATTAGGGTTTAGGGTTCGAGTGGTTTATTTATTTAGGGCCGCCTCTGCTGTGCTGCACCGCAGCCCGTCCTGGGGGGCCCCCCCTCCTATGGGCCTTACGGGGTTTGCCCAGTGCAGCCGGGGGGCCCCTCTTACGGGGCAAATCCTTATGGGTACCAGCAGCAGCAGCAGCCCGCGCCTCCTGCAGCAGCAGCAGCAGCAGCAGCAGGGGCCTCCTACAACCCCAGCTGGCCGCCCTCAGCAGTGCCCCCTGCTGCTGCTCCCGTGGGGGGCCCCCCCTACGGGGGGCCCCCCAGGGGCCCCATGCCCATGCCCGTCTACGGGGGGCCCCCCGGAGGGGTACCGGCCCCCTGGAGGCCCCCCCAGTAGGGCAGCAGCAGCAGCAGCAGCAGAGGGAGACGCAAAAGAAATCTAATGGCAGCAAACTTTAGAGCTAATGCTTAGGATAGACGCCGAGAGCAGAGCTGTAGATACACCCCAAGCAGGACTCGCCTCTATAGTTTCAAGGGGCCCATTCACTACCAAGAGGAGGTTCAGCTGCAGCAGCAGCAGCAGCAGCAGCGGCGGGGGGGGGGGGGGGAGGGGAGAGAAAA
>NW_013545520.1:0-1618 GCF_000499545.2 Eimeria tenella
CTGCTGTTGCTGCTGCTGCTGTTGCTGCTGCTGCTGCTGTTGCTGCTGCTGCTGCTGCTGCAGACGAACGACGAAGTGCCCCTTAAGACATGGTCGCTTTCCGCCTGCCCGTCCAACAGCCCGGGGCATCCGCAGCACCCTCAGCAGCCGCAGCAGCAGCAGCAGCAGCAGCAGCAGCAGCAGGGCCTTGCTGCTGCTGCTGCTCGCCCCCCTGCAGGCCTGGGGGACTCTGTGGATTTTGTGATTTGCATCGGAGGAGATGGGACAATGCTTTGGGGCTCTTCGCTCTTTCCAGAAAACGTGCCTCCCGTCATAGGTAGCTGCTGCTGCTGCTGCTGCTGCTGCTGGTGTTGCTGCTGCTGGCGTTGCTGTTGCTGCTGGCGCTGCTGTTGGTGGTGCTGTTCACGCTGTTGCTGTTGCTGGCGTTGCTGTCTTTGGTGCTGCTGTCGTTGCTGTTGCTAGTGTTGCTTTTGCTGCTGCTGTTTTTCCTGCTGTTGCTGTTGCTGCTGCTACTGGTGTTGCTGTTGTTGCTGCTGCTGGTCTTGCTTTTGTTGGTGCTGTTCGTGCTGTTGCTGCTGCTGGCGTTGCTTTTTTTGCTACTGTTGTCGCTGCTGTCTTTGCTGTTGCTTGTGTTGCTGCTGCTGCTGCATTTACTGCTGCTACTGTTGCTGTTGCTGCTGTTGCTGCTGCTGGCGTTGCTGTTGTTGGTGCTGTTAATGCTGTTGGTGTTGCTGGTGTTGCTGCTGCTGCTAGTGTTGTTGCCGCTGTTGCTGGTGGTGGTGGTGGTGCTGCTGCTGTCTTTGCTTATGCTGTTGTTGCTGCTGTTGCTGTTGTTGCTGCCGTTGCTGCTGCTGGCTTTGCTGCTGTTAGTGCAGTTGATGCTGCTGGTGCTGCTGGTGTTGCTGTTGTTGCTACTGTTGTTGCTGCTTTTGCTGTTGTTGCTGTTGTTGCTGTTGTTGCTGCTCTTGCTGTTGTTGCTGTTGTTGCAGCTGTTGCTGCTGCTGGTGTTGCTGTTGTTGGTGCTGTTGATGCGGTTGCTGCTTGTAGTATCGCTGTTGTTGCTACTGTTGCTGCTGCTTTTGGTGCTGCTGCTGCTGTTTTTGTTGCTGCTTTTGTGGCTGCTGTTGCTGCTGTCGTTGCTGTTGCTGCTGCTGGTTTTGCTGTTGTTGGTGCTGTTGATGCTGTTGCTGTTGCTGTTGCTGCTGTTACTGTTGCTGCTACTGTTGCTGCTGTTGATGCCCTTGCTGGTGTTGCTGTTGCTGCTGCTGTTTTTGCTCCTGCTGCTGTTGCTGTTGTTGCTGCTGTTGACGCTTGTGTTGCTAGTTTTGCTGGTTGTGGTGGCGCTGCTGTCCTGCTGCTGCTGGTGCTGATGCTGCTGCTTGCGGTGGTGCTGCTGCTGCTGTTGCTGCTGGAGATGCCACTGTTGCTGCTGTTGGCGCTACTGCTGTTTATGCTGCTGCCATTGTTATTGGCGCTGCTGCTGCTGCTATTGACTCTGCTGCTGCTGCTCGTCTTGGCGCTGCTGGTGTTGCTGCTTTGGTGGTGCTGTTGCTGCGTCGGGTGCCCTGCTGCTGCTGCTGTGGCAGCCTGAGCAGCAGCAGCAGCAGCAGCAGCAGCG
>NW_013545521.1:0-8522 GCF_000499545.2 Eimeria tenella
GGGCTGTTGCTGCTGTGGCTGCTGGTCCGCATTCGTGGGAAGAATCTTCTGGGCCTCTTGAGCAGAAGCAGCAGCAGCCGGCAGGTGCTGCTGCTGCTGCTGCTGCTGTGGTGCTGTCACGTCATCTACCTGGAGCAAGTGAGAGCGCAGCAGCTGCCTAGATACCAAAACAGGTGCATCTGTTGCTGCTTCCAGGCGGGTCCACGGGCGGTGATAGCCATCCTGCAGCAGCAGCAGCAGCACAGAAGCAGCAGCACAAATAGCAGCAACGCTATGAAGCACCAGCAAACTGAGTCGCAGCAAGAAGCCTAGCAGCAGCAACAGCAGCACCACAACCAGCACCGCCACCTGCAGCAGCACCAGGACCCCAACCACCACCACCACCTAAGCAGCAGCAGCAGCACAGCCAACAGCAGCAGCAGCAGCAGCAGCACTTCGCACCCGCGGGAGGAAGTATATGGCCTCTCTCGCCCGCACTGCCCAGTCCACGGCGTGCAGCAGCAGCGCAGCAACACGGCCTTTGAGCGGCAGCTGCAGCGGGAGGCCATCGAGGACTTCCAGCAGCCGCAGCAGCGACAGCAGCGAAGCCTGCGGCAGCGGGGCCCTGAGGGACTTCTCCAGCAGCAGCACTTCGTCGGGAGGCAGTCTTCTGCTGCGCTGCTCCGGCAGCAGCAGCTCCTGCTGCTGCTGCTGCTGCTGCTGCTGTTGCATTACGTCCTCGTTCTCGTAAAAGTCAAAGTCCAGCAGCGACCGCCGGTACAGCCATACTGTCACTGCAGACACCGTTGGGCCTGAGGCCTCCCCGCTGCTGCTGCTGCTGCTGCTGCTGCTGCTCTCCATAGACAGGCGAGAGATGTGCTGCACACAACGCATGCTGCTGCCTGCTGCGTCGTCCCGCAGCACGGGACCAGCCATAGTCTGCAGCAGCTGCAGCAGCCGCTGCACTTCATCTTCTTCTTCTTCAGGCGAGATTTGGCTGCTCGCTGCAGCATCCACATCCATGCACTCGAGGTTGCAGCCATCCTGCTGCTGCTGCTGCTGCTGCTGCCGCTCCTCTGCAAAGCCAAAGGCCGAGCCAGGCACTTCCCAGTCCTCAAGGCCCACATCCCACGGGGTCCCTTGCCAAAAGGCAGTCTCTGCGCCGCACAGCCCAATGGGGGGCTTCCGCATTCGCTGCTGCTGTTGCTGCTGCTGCTGCTGCTGCTGCTGCTGGGCTGTGTTCTCGTTGGTCCCTTCCACCTCCAGCGCAGCAGCCGCTGCGCCGTCTGCTGCTGCTGCTGGAGGCGTGGCGTCGCCCGAGAGAGACATATGCTCTGTGGCGAGCTCCTGCTGCTGCGGCTGCTGCAGCTGCTGGGGCGGCTGCAGCCGCTGCTGCTGCTGCGGCTGTTCGAGTTGCTGCTGCAGCTGAGGCTCCTGTGGCTGTTGTTGCTGTAGCGCGGGCTGCGGCACGTCCTGCTGCGGCTGCTGGGGCGGGTCCTGTAGCCGCTGCTGCTGCTTCTGGGCGTGTTGCTGCTGCTGTGGCTGCTGCTGCTGCTGCTGGGGCTTCTGCTCCTGCTCTTCTGTGCTGCTGCGGCGCGGCTGCTGCAGCTCTTTCCGCACCAGCAGCTGCCGGGCCAGCTGGGGGTCAAAGAGTTCCTGCAGGGCCTCTTCAACTTCTGCTTCGGTTTCGAAGAACCCCTCGGTCGTAGCAGCAGCAGCCGCAGCAGCAGCTGCTGCTGCTGCTGGTTGCTGCGGCTGCGCATCCTCGTGGGCGCCAGTGTCCGTAGGCGCTTGCAGCCACTTCAGGAGCCGGGCCTTTATATCGCGCTGCTGCTGCTCCTGCTGCTCTTGCTGCTGCTGCAGCTCCTTTTGCTTCTCCAGCACCCTCATGACACCCTCTTTGGAACACAAACCTGTTGCAGCAATGCATCTGTAGGGATTTTGGTAAGTAGCAGCTTTGCTGCTGCAGCAGATTTGCATGCGGCGGCGCAGCGGGAAGGCAAGAGTGCCTTGTGCGGAGGGCACGAACAGCTGGCGCGCCTGCTGCAGCAGCTGCTGCTGCTTCTGGGGGTCGCCCGCAGCAGCAGCAGCAGCTGCTGCTGCTGCTTCCTCCTCCGCAGCCCTGCGCTGCTGCCGCATCAGCTCCTCCTCCTGTTGCAGGAAAGGATATTGCTGCCGCAGCCACCAGCTGAGCAGCAGCTGCGCAACCAGCAGCGCCTGCAGCAAAATGGTTTCGCCCGTGAGGAAGCCGCCGGAGCAGCAAACCCGCAGCAGCAGCAGCAAACCCTCCCGAAAGGTTGGCAGCGGGATTCCAGAAGCCCGCAGCATTTCTTTTGAAGAGAAGCAACGGACTCTTCTCCCATCTCCGATTCTGGGAGTTATATTTCGACAAGGGTAGTTGTGGCTTTGCTTCGCCCTGCGGCCCAGCGACGCGAAGCTGCTTCCTGCTGCTGCTGCTGCTGCTGCTGCTGCGGCTCCCGCCGCCGCCGCTGCTGCCGCCGCGTTCTGCTGCTGCTGCTGCTGCTGCTGCGCCGAAAGCTGCGACTCGTCACGCATGAACGACGACACGCTGCACTCCGCCACCGACACTTCGTCCTGCATTTGCTGCTGCAGCAGCAGCTGCTGCTGCTGCTGTTGCTGCTGCTCCCCAGCGAGGTCTGCAGCAGCAGCATCTGCCAGCTTGACTCTCTTTCCGTGGCCAGCAGATGAAATCCCTGGAGACACTTGCCGCGCAGCAGCTCGCTTCTGCAGAAGCCCCCCGTGGTGCTGCTGCTGCTGCTGCTGCGCCGCCGCGTTCGCAGCATCAGTAGCCACGCCGTCAGGCGTGTAGTGCTGCTGCTGCTGCTGCTGCTGCTGTTGGGGAACTGCTGCAGCCTCGCCAGGGGCTGCGGGCTGCTTCTTCATGCTGCCTGCTCCCCGGGACTTGGATGGCGGTACTGTGCCTCCCTTAGTGACCCAGAGGCCGTGCGTCGACTGCAAGCAGCAGCAGCAGCAACAGCAGCAAATAAGGAGACAAGGGGAGGAGATAAACGAAGTTGAGAAGAGCCCCAAGAGCAGCAAAAGGCACAACAGCAGACGCGGAACAAAGAGATTAAACACAAAAAAGAAGTTGGAGCCAAAAAAGACAGGCAAATAAAAGGCATTTGACGGCGCATAAGGACTTGTGCGTGGCAGCAGCAGCAGCACCAGCAGCAGCAGCAAATGTATAGGACACAATACAGGCAGCATTCAGTGACTGCCCTGTGCGAAGCAGATGCTTCGACCCTAGCTGCGGCCGTGCTGCTGCTGCTGGTGTTGCTAACGTGTCCACGAAGCTCCAGCAAGCAGCAGCAGCAGCAGCAGCAGCAGCAAGCAGCAGCAGCAGCAAGCCCCACCGCGTGGTCTCCTCTGCGCTTCGCCTTTGACTCAATTAGGCGCAGCAGCGAAGGGTGGAGGGAGCGGACATCTGAGACTGGCCAGCTTATCTTGCCGCCAGTTAGCTGCCTGAGTACACATGCAGCAGCAGCAGCAGCAGCAGCAGCAGTTGGTGCAGCGGCAGCAGCCGGGTGGCGCGAACGCAGCTGGTCTCTAGCAGCAAGCAGCCGCGGCAGCAGCGCGCCCGGCTGGGGAGGCAGCACCGAGGCAGCAACCGAACTGCAGCAGCAGCGGCACGCCGAACAGCAGCAGCAGCAAAAGCAGCAGCTGCAGCAGCAACGAACTTGTAGTGCAGCGCGTAGGCCGTCAGGAGGTGAAAGGCGTAGCCAGGAGGCTCGCCGTTAGGCCACACGCGACGGTATTCCAATTCTCCCCCCGCTGCTGTTGCTGCTGCTGCTGTTGCTGCTGTTGCTGCTGCTGGCGCTGCACCAGCTGGCTCTGCTGCTGTGCCCGCTGCTGCTGCTTCTTCCTTTTCCCGTGGCTGGTTCTCCACCGAGTTCATGCCTTGTTGCTTCTGCTGCTGCGGCAGCGCGTCCTGCAGAGCCAACCCCTGCTGCTGCTCCTGCTGCTGCTGCAGGCGGCTGGCCTCCGCAGCAGCAGCAACGTCGAGCAGCAGCTTGAGGTGCACCTGGAGGCCCATGAGGGCCTCAAAAGACAGCCCCTTTGTCACGGCGTACAGCAGCAGCCGCTGCAGCTCTTCTGTCATTAGCGGCAGCACCAGCAAGACACATTTAAGAATGAAAGAAGGGCCCAAAGGGGGGTGTCTTTGCTGCAGTGCTGCCATGCGTTCGGCCAGCCACTCTTTCCGCGCAGCAGCAGCAGCAGCCGCAGCAGCAGCAGCCGCCGCCGCGTGCTGCTCCTCTTCAGCAGCAGCCGCGGCAGCAGCTGCCGCTGCTGCTTGCTGCTCGTCGGCAGCAGCAGCAGCAGCAGTTTGTGCTGCTGCTGCGGTCACCGTGTCTGGGTGGCCCGCAGCAGCAGCGCCCTGCTTTGCTGCTGCTGGCGAGAAGCGCTGGAGCAGCAGCAGCAGCGCGTGGCGCTGCTGCTGGAGGTGGAGCTCCTCCTGCTGCTCGTCTTCGTCTGTGGCGGGTGCTGTAGCAGCAGCAGCAAGCGCAGCAGCAACGGGAGAGCCGCAGAAGCAGCAGCCAGCAGCCTCCGCCCACTGCCGCTCCTGCGGCGGCCGCTGCAGCAGCCGCAGCTCCTCCAGCAGCGGCTGCTGCGCCTCCCGCACCACCGGCAGCCGCAGCTGCCGGTACTGCAGCAGCCACTCTTGGCTGCTGCTGACGAGGGCTCTTAGCTTCGCATAAGCTGGCCCATCAACAACTTCGAGCGGCAGCGCCACAATTGCTGCTGCTGCGCTGCAGCCCTCGCTGCGCTGCAGCTCCTGCAGCAGCTGCAGCACCCGCAGGCTCTCCGCCGATGGCTCCTTCGCCTCATCCCCCTCCTCGTGCTGCTGCTCCTGCTGCTGCTGCTGCTGCTGCTGCTGCAGCAGGAACGACGCACCCGCAGACCCGTCCAGCGGGTGCAGCTCCTGCAGCAGCAAGGTCTCCTCCTCGTCCTCGCTCAGCTCTTCAATCCCGGTGGCTCCTGAAAACGGGTCGCCTGCTGCTGCTGCTGCTGCCGCTGGTGCTGCTGCAGCTCCTGCTGCTGCGGGCGTCTCCGGCGCTGCGGACCCTGAGTCTGCTGCCAGCGGGCCTGCGGCCTCTGCAGCAGCAGCGTCTGCGCCTGCAACGGGCTCTGCTTCCGCCACCTGCTGCTCCTGCAGCTGCATGAGCTGCTGCTGCTCCTGCTGCACATATCCCTGCTGCTGCGGCCCCCCAATCGGAGACGCAGCAGCAGCAGCAGCAGCAGCAACACCCACCGCCTCCAGCGCCTCTTCTGCTTTCGCTGACCTCCGCGTCGTCAGCGGCAGCAGCACATCGCCGTGCATTCTGGGGCGTCTTGGGGCGCGGGCGCTGCGGCGGGTGGGGACTTGCGGCCTCTGCTGCTGTTGCTGTTGCTGCTGCTGCTGTTGCTGCTGCTGCTGTTGCTGCTGTTGCTGCTGCTGCTGCTGCTCTTCTTCCTCGTGGCCCAAGTGCTGCCGCCTCCGAGTCCGCACTGGAGATATGCGCACAGGGGGCGGCTCTTCTTGGGGCTGCGGCTGGGGCGGCAGCAGCTGCTGCTGCATCTGCATCTGCAGCTCAAAAAGCTGCTGCTGCGCCGCTGCTGCTGCAGAGGCGGCGTGCTCCTGCTGCTGCTGCTGCTGCTGCGGCTGCTGCTGGTGCTGCTGCTCGCCCTCCTCCTCCTCCTCCTCGCCTGCTGCTGCTTCCTCCGCAGCAGGGCCCTCCCCTGCAGCAGCAGCAGCAGCTTTTAAGCCACCCCCTGGCTCCCTCACCTGCAACCTCCGCGTTTCAATCTGCATGCATGCAAGCCCCAAAACAGCGCCGGCCCTTGCATGCAGCAAGCAGCAAAAGCTCAACTAAAAAACGACAGAAGCCAAAGTTTCAAAACATCGCTGAATGGAAGCACAGGCTGCATGCATCCACAGGCTGCATGCATCCACAGGCTGCATGCATGCACAGGCTGCATGCATACACAGGCTGCATGCATGCATAGAGGAGCAGCAACGAACCTGCTGGAGGAGCTGCTCAGCTTCCGCCAATGTGTGTCTGGGGCAGCGGAGAAGAGAGAGCATCCGGTGGTTATAAAGGCGCAGCAAGACCTGCAGCAGCAGCAGCAGCAGCAGCGCAGCAGCAGCTTGGGGCTTGGCATGGCCGCGCAGCAGACGCGCAAAGCGCATGCACTTCGGGTGTCTGCTCACCTCCACCTTCAGCAGCCGCCGCTCCTTTATGCGGATTCGACTTGCTGCGCATGCAGCAGCAAGTCTTCTCAGCCGCCGCGTGGTTTTCCAAAGAAGTGCATTTGCTGCATCTGGCGGCAGCAGCTGCAGCGCCAAGATCTGCTGCTCCAGCTCCCGCTGCACCCGCCGCAGCCGCTGCTTCCCCTCCTCCTCGGCAGCCTGCTGCTGCTGCTGCTGCTGCTGGTGCACATCTCCAGCTGTAGCAGGGACCGCGTCTTCGGCTGCTGCTGCTGCTGCAGCAGCAGCTTTCTCCTGCTGGCGGCAAAGGAAAACCAGCTGGGCCTCAGAAATGGGAGCAGCAAAGTCCGGCTGGGGATCGACTCCCGCGGCGATCCCAAACAGACATGCTGCGCGCTCTCTGTAGGACTGCTGCAGCGCAGCAGCACATTGCTGCCGCAGCCGCTGCGCTGCTTTTACGTGCTGCTGCAGCTCAGCAAAAGGCGACAGGGCCCGGCCAAGTCCGAAGGGCTTTCGTGTCAGTCTTTCTGCATCCAGCAGCGAGACATAGCCCCGGACTCGCGGGGTTTGCTGCTCCTGGCCCGGCGAAGCAGCAGCAGCAGCAGCAGCAGCAGCAGCAGCAGCGCCGGGAGGCAGGATCGTGAGCGGGCCGGAGCTGTCCTGCAGCATCTCTGCAACAACAGCAGCAGCAGCACTGGCGCTCTGGCAGCGCACTGCTGCGCGCAGCTCCAGCAAGTGCTGGTAAACGACACACCAGTCTGCACTTTGCTGCAGCTGCTGCTGCAGCTGCTGCAGCCCCTCGGGCTTTATGCGCAGGCTCTGGCCCCGCGCCACGTGCTGCTGCCACTGCCGCAGCGAACCCCCACTTGCATGCAGCTGCGCTGTTTCTTCTAGCCAAGCAGCAACAGCATTGCATGCATCTTTGAGGCGGGAGAAGCAGGGGAGGTCTGGGGTTTCTGCGGGCAGCTGCAGCAGCTGCTGCTGCTGCTGCACGAAGTGCTGCAGCTCCGCGCGCGGCGTCTCCGCCGCCTGCAGGTGAAACGCTGCTGCTGCTTCCACCTGCTGCAGCTGCAGCAGCCGCTGCTCCGTCTGCTCCAGGCAGCTGATGTACACGCTGCAGCCGCTGGCTTGCTGCTGCAGCGCTCGCAGCTGCGTCAAAGATGCTGCAGTCTCTGGAGAAGCCAGAGCAGCAGCTAGCTGCTGCTCCACTTGCTGCTGCTGCTCCAAAGCTTGCGCTATGTCTTGCCGCACAGACGTCAGGTGTACAGGCAGGTCCTCAGCTTCCAGCAGCAGCTGCTGCCACTCCTCTGCGCGCGGCCGAGGCACAGCTTCCCGCAGCCTGCGCAGCAGCAGCAGCAGCAGCAGCAAAACAAGTTCACGAATGTGTGGTTAACAACTAAGTATAAATAAATTGACAAATCCACATACAGCAAAGAAACCTTTACAACAACTGGAGTGAAAAGGAGGCAATTGCATGCGCGTGTGTTCGTGTCTGCATCCTCAGAGTAGGCTGCAGCAGCAGCAGCAGCGGCAACAGTTGCAGCAGCAGCAGCAGCAGTGGCAGTTTCAATGCGAAAAGCGGCGATACATGGTAGCCAAGTCCATTCCACCACAGCAGCAGGCAGCACGCCACAGACTGCGGGCCGAACTCCAGCAGCAGCAGCGAAGCAGCAAATGCAGCAGCAGCAAATGCAGCGTTGGCACACTCAGCAGCAATAACAGCAGCAGCAGCAGCAGCAAATGCAGCAGCAGCAAACGCAGCAGCAGCCCACCTCTGGGCCTTCTGCTGCCAGTCAGCAGCAATGCCGCTGAGGGCCTTCAAGAAGTCCAACTCAGGCAGCGCAGTCAGCTGCCGCCACAGCCGTTGCTGCTTGCTCCCGCCATGATGCTGCTGCTGCTGCTGCTGCTGCAGCGTGTCTGGGCTTTCACACGAATGCGGCGTTTCTTCAGCCCGCCCCATATCAGCATTCACATTTCGGGCTGCAGCAAAGCCCGGCGCTGCTGCGGTTGCTGCTGCAGCAGTGAGAAGGCCAGCTGCTGCTGCCAACGATGCTGCTGCGTCCTCCGCCCGCGCTGCCTGCTTCTCGTTTGCTGCTGCAGCAGCAGCCTCCAGCTGCAGCGCCGCCTGTGACCTCTGGTCTCGGGCCCTCGAGCGCGGCGGTTTGCTGACAGCAGCAGCTTCGCGTGCCATCAGCACTGACACGGGAGTTTGTGTGTCTATCCACTCAGCGACTGCGCACAGCAGCAGCAGCAGCAGCAGCAGCAGCAGCGGGGAGCACATGAAGCCCTGCAGCAGCAGCGCGGGCCTTCGCAGCAGCAGGAACCCCAGCGGCGC
>NW_013545522.1:0-3496 GCF_000499545.2 Eimeria tenella
GGGCCCCCGAGGGGGCCCCCGAGGGGGCCCCCGGGGGGGCCCCCGGGGGGGCCCCCGGGGTGGCTGTGTATGGGGTTTTGCATGCAGCGAGGGTTGTGGGGCTCTTTGTGAGGAGGTTTGGGGACTTGACGGAGTTTGCTGCTTTTAATGTGACTCCGAGTGAAAAGGAGGGAGTTCCTCCTTGCTTTTTAGGGTTTAAGACGTGCGCAAACCCTAAACCCTAAACCCTAAACCCTAGGCCCCAGACCCTAGGGGTTCTTTTGGGGCTTGAGTTCGGCCGCGTGGCTTCGCTTGGAAATGCAGGAACCCGCACACGCCCTTTGAAGCAAATAGAGGCAGTGCGGAGGGATCTAGGGTTTAGGGTTTAGGGTTTAGGGTTTAGGGTTTAGGGTTTGCACGGGTCTCTGCGGGGCTCAGGCTGGAAGACATGCAAGATTATGTGCTGGAGCTTTTTAAAAGAGACCCGAGGGTGAGAAAAGGGAATAAGCAGCTGGTAGAACTTAGCAGCGGCCAAACTCTAAACCCTAAACCCTAAACCCTTTTTTTGTGTCCTGCAGATGAAGAGGAGCAACGGGGCTGTCACTGCGTGGCTCTTCAAGTCGAAAACTTTGTAAGGGCAAGGGGACGGGGCGCAGCCAGCGACGAGGGCTCAGGGTTTAGGGTTTAGGGTTTAGGGTTTAGGGTTTAGGGTTTGGGGTTTAGGGTTTGGGTGTTTTTGCAGACACACCGCAGCCCCCAAACGAGCGAACTACAGCGTCGCAAGAGAGGTCAGCAAAATAAAAAAGAGGAAGAGAAAATTGAAAAAGAATTGTTTATTTATTTATATATTTTTTTTTATTTTTTTATTTAGTAAAAGAGACACAGCAGCAGCAGCTGAGGGTTTGCGTGTCTTGTTTGCTGCAGACGAAGGGAGACCGTACGAGCCGCGGGCGCCGCCGAGGGTTTAGGGTTTGCTGAGTTAAGGGTTTAGGGTTTAGGGTTTAGGGTTTAGGGTTTAGGGTTTGGGGTTTGGGGTTTGAGTGCTGTGCCTCGCAGGTCTGTCGCAGCTACAGGATCTGCGGGAGAAAGGTGAGGCGCCCTTGCTGAACTTGCATTTAGGGTTTAGGGTTTAGGGTTCAGGGTTTAGGGTTTAGGGTTTAGGGTTTGTGGTTTGGGTGCTGCAGATCCTAAATATGATGCCAAGCTGCTCTATACGAATATGTATAAGGCCACGACCGGCAGGGAAGCAGACCCGGAGGTCTTCGCGCTGTGAGTTTAGGGTTTAGGGTTTAGTGTTTAGGGTTTAGGGTTTAGGGTTTGAGGCTTGGGGCTCGCGCGTGAGGTTTGGGGTTTTCGGGTTAAGCTGCTAGGTGCAGGGCTTAGGATTTTTCGGTTTAGCGTTAAGGGTTAAGGGTTTAGGGTTTAGGGTTAAGGGTTAAGGGTTAAGGGTTTAGGGTTTAGGGTTCAGGGTTGAAGGTTTAGGGTTTAGGGTTTGAGGAGGCGTGGGGCAGCACCGCAAGCAGCGAATCGCCGCGCGAAGGGAAAGTGACACAAAGAGGAAACCTTCAAATAAATAAATTAATTAATTGAATTAAATTAAATCAAAATTAAATTAATTAGTCAAAATATAAAATAAATAAAATAAATAAATAAATAAGTAAATTTGTTTGCTGCAGCGAACAAGGAGTGGGAATGGAAATTCAAGAAAAGTCCGATTTGAAAAACCGCCAGAAGTTTATGTCGCCTCAAGAGCTGGTGAGACACAGCAGCAGCAGCAGCAGCAGCAGCGGCAGCAGCAGCAGCAGCAGCAGGAGTGGGGGGTTTCATTTGCTTGTTTTTGGGGTTTTGCTTCTTTTGTTTTTTTTTCTTTTGCAGAAGGACGAGATGTAGATAAAGCCTTTTGCTGCTGGGCATTCTTGACGCATTTGTTGCAGCAGTTGCTGCTGCTGCTGCTGCTGCTGCTGCTGCTACCGCGGCACTGGGTGCAGCAGCGGCGTTCGCTGCTGCGGTTGCTGTTGCTGTTCCTGCTGCTGTCTGGGGCACGGGGCACAGCTCCTGGGTCTGCTGCTGTTGCTGTTGCTGCTGCTTGTAGCGGCACTGGGTGAGCTGCTGCTGCTGCTGGCAGCAGGTGTACAGACACCTGACGGGACAACGGAAGGCGCAGCAACTTTCTGCTGCTTGTGGCTTCTCTTTTTAGCTTTTAATTTGTCTGCAGCAGCAAAAGCAAAAGAGAAATAAATAAAAGCAGCAAAAAGAGACAAAAAGAGAAAAGACAGAAGGAGATAAAGGGGCAGAAGCAAATAGATACAACTGCAGCAGCAAAGCTCGAGAAACGCCGTGCCGCTGCTGCTGCTGCTGCTGTTACTGCTGATGCTGCGTTGCTGCTGCTACGACTGTTGCTGCTGCTGCTACTGCTGCTACTGCGTTGCTGCTGCTGCTGCTGCTGCTGAACCCGTTTTCCTCTGCTGCAACCAAGTAAGCAGCTGCAGCAGCTCTATTTGCTGCTGCTTCTCTCGTGTGCCTTTAGTCCTTTTGTTTTTACTCTATTTTAATTTTATTCCTGATTCCTGAAGCTGCTGCAGCGCGAACGAGTGCCCAAGAGCCATTTAGCTGCTGGGCTGTGTGGGGCCCTGCAACTCTTTTGCTGAAGGTTTATGAAACCAACAGCAGCAGCAGCAACAGCAGCAGCAGCAGCAGCAAGAAGAGTAGGAGCGGCAGCAGTACGGCAGCTTTAGCAGCAGCAGGAGCAGCAGCAGTGGCGGTAGCAGTGGAACTGGCGGAAGCAGCAGCATGGCAGTAGCAGCAGCAGCAGCAGCAGAAGCAGCAGCAGCAGCAGTAGCAGCAACAGCAGCACAGCAGGATTGGAGATGCTGACGAGACCTCACTGAAAATATTTGATGCAGCAGCAAAAAGAAACAAAAGAAGTTAAATAAATAAAAGAGAAAAAACAGCAGCAAGAATGGCAATCATTGCAGCAGAGATGCTGCTGCAGCTGCTGCTGCAGCTGCTGCTGCAGCAACACGTGCTGTTGCTGCAGCGGATGCACGCGATGCTGCTTCCCCGAGCCGCAGCCAGGCGGGTTGCTGCTGCAGCAACAGGCGTTGCTGCTCCTGCAGCAGCAACGGGGGCTGCTGCTTTCCTCAGCATCAGTCACGCACGTTGCTGCTGCTGCTGCTGTTGCTGCTGCTGCTGCTGCTGGGCCAGGAGACCAGCAGTTTGCGTTCGAGGGATCTTTTGCTGCCTCATTTTCTTCACTGAAATAAATATATTTCTTTTTGGTTTTTAATTAATACTTTATTTGTCTTTATTTACTTTAAATTTGTTTTTAATTTATTTTATTTTTTCCATTAATTCATTTCTTTCATCTACTTCTCTGTCTTTGAAAGTGAATTAATTTTGCAGCTAAAAAGCAAAAGGGCTGCATGGCCCCACACCCTAGGAGCTAAATGGCTCTTTGGCTCAGCTGAAGCGCAGCAGCAGCAGCAGCAGCAGAGGCAGCAGCAGCAACAGCAGCAGC
>NW_013545523.1:0-1093 GCF_000499545.2 Eimeria tenella
CAGAAGCAGCCGCAGCAGCAGCAGCAGGGGAGGGCAGCAACTTGTTTACTGACGAAGACAGCAGCAGGCAAGCAGCAGCGCGGGAGGCCGCAGCAGCAGCAGCAGCAGGCCGGGAGCCCAAAGAGCTGCTGGCAGACCTCGTGGGGGCCTTCAAGGCCATGCTGCAGCAGCTTGAGCGCTCGCAGCAGCAAGAGCAGGTGCAGCAGCAGCAGCAGCAGCAGCAGGAGCGCGTGCTGCCGCTGCAGGGCCTGAGCTGGTTCGCAGCGCTGCAGACGCAAAGGCCCCTGAGGCGGCTGCTGTGGCTGATGGGGCTCGAGAGTGCAGCAACAGCAGCAACAGCAGCAGCAGCAGCAGGAGACAACATATTCTGGCTGCCGCAGACTGTCTCAGCAGCAACTTGGCGGGACAGACTCCGGGTCTTCGAGGCCATGCATGCCAGCAGCCTAGACGTAGGCCCCCCACAGCTAGCTAGCTAGCTAGCTAGCTAGCCGGCTAGGTAGCTAGCTGGGTAGCTAACTAGGTAGCTGCCTAGGTAGCTAGTTAGCTAGCTAGCTAGCTAGGTAGCTGGCTAGCTAGCTACGTGACAAACTAGCTGGCTCGGTAGCTGGCCAGGTAGCTAGGTTGTTTGCTGGCCAGCTAGCTGGATGGCTGGCTGATGTGCTGGCCAGCTAGCTGGCTAGCTGAATGGCTAGTTAAATGGCTAGCTAGAGAGCTTGTCAGCTACCTACCCAGTTGGCGGCCTATCTGGGCAGCTAGCGAGCCAGCTAGCCAGCTAGCTACGGAGCTAGCCAGCTAGGCATTTAGCTAGCTAGCTGCCACTTAGCTATCCAGCTAGCCAGCCAGGACGCGTGGAGTGAAGCCAGTAGGGGGAGGCTGCAGGCTGCAGTTCGTTTCACTCACCATAGCTAGTGCAGCTAGCCAGCTAGCCAGCTAGCTGGCTAGCTAGCTAGCTAGCCAGCTAGCTAGGTGCGGAAAAAGGCTTGCTGCGGCTGCGCGCAGGAGCTGGAAATGCTGGTAGAAGATGTGCGGCCGCGGGATCGTGGGGCCCCCGGTGGAGAAAAAGAGGGGCGGGGCAGCAGCAGCAGCAGCAGCA
>NW_013545524.1:0-2594 GCF_000499545.2 Eimeria tenella
CCGCACTCCTGCATATTAGCTGCCATCAAAATAGCCTGCTTTATTCGCAGTGTGTAGCTATTTCCCAGTAGCGCCTGCCATCCTTCCACGGCGTGTGTAATGTCTCTAGTGTCGCAGCAGCGCTCACTGCACCAAGACCAATGGCGCCGATGCGCCGATGCGCACAGAAGCGAGGTGGTGAGTAGCGAAAAGCTTCATTTGGTCAGTACGCTTACAAATGTCTATCGACATGTTGCGGTAACCGATAAATACTACATGCACAAGGCGAAGCGTCGAATGCAAGGACCTAGGTTGTAAGTGGTCCGCAATATGAGACGAGTCATGTATGGAAAGGCGGAGTACGATGCTTGGGGTTTGCCGCGGGTTGCGCAGTTTTCTTTGGTAGACAACGCTATTGACACGAAGACTGAAGAATTGAAAAGTACAGGAACGAAGCTGGTACGGCAGTGAGTGCCAGGCCACCAGCTCACATCACCTTCAGCAGCAAAAGTGCCCAAATCCGCGCATACAGAAATACTCGAAATAGTCCTGTTGGCAATACATAACGGCTTCTGGCGTTTGTGAGCCACAAATGGTTTTACAATTCGAATAAAATGCTCGCGTAATGCGAATAAATCAACAGCCACAACAGCCCAATGCCCTCAAGGGCGTTGTTGCCCTACGCAGCCGAGTCCTCCTCCTTCATTCATTTCGCCACAAACCACTGCGTAGCGGCAATTGTCGAAGCTGGTTTGCCAGCACAACGCAGTTCACACCTGCCAGGAGATCCGACCGAGTCACGAAACAAATGAGGCAACAAGACTGCGGCACCCATTTTGCAGGGCACAAACGCGAACAACGCCTTGCGCGGGGCAGACCCACGGGCTGCGCGAGAAAAATGCATCATACGCTAGCAGCCGGTCGACTCTTTGCAACTGCACAAAGGCTGGATTCTGCAGACTCCTGAACATAGCATGCTACAGTACAACCCGTGTTGCAGCGTGGACTCAGTTGCTGAGGCAACAAGATTGCGGCACCCATTTTGCAGAGCACAAACGCGAACAACGCCTCGCGCGCGACAGACTTACGGATTGCAAAAAAAGCATCATACGCTAGGATCCGCTTGATTCTTTGCAAGCGCTCAACGGCTGGATTCTGCAGACTCCTGAAGATGACATGCTACAATACAACCAGTACTGCTGCGTGGAGCGCCGCCTGCTGGCGGCAGGATGGTTTTCAAGTGCATTGAGAACATTCCAAAACTGCAATCCGCATTGCTGAACAGAGACTGCTCTCGGAGGAAGCTTCTCTATTCGCAGCTCGCAGCCACTTCCCAGGAGAGCCTGCCACTTGTCCACGACGTGTGTGCTGTTTGTACTGTGGAGACAGCACGCAATGCATCAAGACCAAGAACGCCGCTGCTCGCAGAAGCGAGGTGGTGAGTAGAGAATAGCTTTCTTTCTTTGTTAAGCGCGCTCAAAAAATACCTGTCCATATATTAGGGTCGCTGATAAATACTGCGGGCACGATGCATTGAGTAGAATACGGTGACCTGCTGTGTGTTTGGTGCGCAACATGTGACAAGTCGTATACAAAAGCGTGTAGCAATACGCTTTGCCCTGCCACTAATCGTGCGCTTTGCCTTGATGAGCAACGCTATTGACGCGCAGACTCGAAAGATGATGAGTAGTGAAACGAAACAGAGACGGCAGTGAATGGGGGACCACAACCGTACGCAACTTTCACCAGCAAAAATGACCAAAAGGTGCCTAGATGAAACGCCCACAAGTAAAGCTGCTGCGGATACAAAACCCCTCCTGATGCTTAAAGCCACGAATATCCGTGCATCTTGAAACAGAATGCTCACAGACTGCGAACGGATCAACAGTCGTAACACCTACCGGAAATGTCCAACTAACTGTAATCCGCATTGCTGAACCTTAGATACTTTCAAGAGTGGCTGCTCTATTCAGAGCTCGCAGCTACTTTCCAGGAGAGCCTGTCACTCGTCCACGACGTGTGTGATGCTTCTAGTTTGGATACAGTGCGTACTGCATCAAGACCAACAGCACCCTTTCGCACAGCAGCGAGGTGGTGAGTAGCGAATGGCTTTATGTATTCATCACGCTTAACATATGCCTGTTTATATGTTGCGACCACCGATAAGTACTCCGCGCACGATGCATCGAGGAGAATACGGTGACCTGCTGTGTGTTTGGTGCGCAATATGTGACAAGTCGTATACAAAAGAGCGTAGTACGATGCTGTGCCCAGCCACGCATCTTGCGCGTTCCTTTGGTGAGCAACGCTATTGACAAGCAGACCCGAGAAATGATGAGTAGTGAAACGAAGCAGGTACGGCAGTGAATGGCAGACCACTACCGTACACAACCTACACCAGCAAAAATGACCAACTAAGTGCCAAGATAAAACGCTCACAAGTGGAGCTGCTAGCAATGCAGAGCCCATTCTGGCGTTGCAAGCCACGAATATTCATTGATCTCGAAACAGAATGCCCACAGTCTGCGAGTGGATCAATAGCCGTAACACCCACTAGGGATATCGAAATAACTGCAATCCGCACTCCTGCATATTAGCTGCCATCAAAATAGCCT
>NW_013545525.1:0-1736 GCF_000499545.2 Eimeria tenella
CCCCCCCGGGGGGCCCCCAGGGGGGCCCCCGGGGGGGGGCCCAGGGGCCCCGGAGACTCCGGGAAGTCCTGGCTCCTGGGGTCGCGGTTTGGAAGGGAATAGAAACTGTCCGAAGCAGCAGCAGCAGCAGCAGCAGCAGCAGCAGCAGCAGAAGGCCTTTGCGTCTCCTCAGCTACTGCTGAGACAGCTCCCCCCATAGAGCTCGTAGACCTCGTGGGGTGTATGTACACCCCAGAGGGGCCCCCAGACACTTCTGCAAAGCCCGGGGGGCCCCCAGGACCTTCTAAACCCTCCCGGGGACTTTGGGGGCCTCCGGGGGGCCCCTTGCTTGGCTGCATAGTTCTGAGTGGGCGGTTGAGCGGTGCTGCTGCTGCTGCGCTGCTGGGGGTGGTGCTGCTGCTGCTGCGCCGCTGCTGCTGCTGCTGCGCCGCGGCGGCTGCTGCTGCTGCTGCTGCTGCGGCCCCGGTAGCAGCTGCTGCTGCTGCTTCTGCTCAAATGCTGCTGCTAGGACTGCTGCTTCACTCAAAGAAATATAAAATGAAGAGAAAGGGGGAAGAAGACAAACCGCAGGCGCGCGGCCGCCGCGAGCCACGGGGCCCCGGAGCGATGGTCTAGGGTTTGGGGTTTAGGGTTTAGGGTTTGGGGTTTCAAGCAGCAGGGTTCAATGTTAGGAAGAAAGAAAAATGCGAACGGGCGCCAACAATTCGGGTTCCGAGCCGGGATCGAGGAAAAAAGCACAGAAACCCTAAACCCTAAACCCTAAACCGTAGTGAGCCAGCGAGAAGCACGGGCAAAGGAAGCTACAAAAGTGCGTGTCCTAAACCCTCAGGGGTTTAGTTAAACAACAAAAGAGGGCTTTTAAACTTCAAACCCTCATAAACAACTTTTGCTGCTGCAGCAGCAACTTGCCTCCGGCTTCTGCTGCTGCTGCACAGAAGCAATGCTGCTGCTGCTGTGCTGCTGCTGCTGCTGCTGGTGCTGCCACGACGGTCGCCTGCTGCTGCTGGAGCTTCTTTACTCGAGTTAAATTTTACAGCAGCACATCAAGACTAGAGAAAGTCTAAATTCTAAATCCTAAACCCTAAACCCTAAACCCTCCCGCTAGCTGCAGCAGTGCAGCTCTGGCTCACTTGCGACGCCAAGGGTTTGGAGCGCCTCAAAGTCTCTAGAGTTTAGGGGTTCCTCTTTCTCGACTCTACGTTCTAAACCCAAACCCTAAACCCTAAACCCTAAACCCTAAACCCTAACCCTAAACCCTAAACCCTTATTCCGTGCAGCAGATGCTGTGGGGCCCCCATGCACGAAGGACGGGCCTAGGGAGCGACAGCAAAAACGCTGAACACTATTCTTACTCTTGCTGCTGCTGCGCTGCTGTTGCTGCTGCTGCTGTTGCTGCTGCTGCTGTTGCTGCTACTGCTGTTACAACTGCTACTACAACTGCTGCTGCTGCGACTGCTTCTGCTGCTACTACTGCTGCTGGTGCAGCTGCTGGCTCTGCTGCTGCTTCAGTGTAGTGAGCTACGCTGGTAGCGTGTAGCGGTGGCGGCCTCACCCGCTAAACCCTAAACCCCAAACCCTAAACCCTAAACCCCTGCCTCCATTCGGTGGCGCAGTCGTCGCTGCCCACAGCAACACCCACCGACGAAGCAGCAGCAGCAACACCTGCAGGAGCAACAGCTGCAGGAGCAGCAGCAAAGGCTGCAGGAGCAGCAGCAAAGGCTGCAGGAGCAGCAGCA
>NW_013545526.1:0-2364 GCF_000499545.2 Eimeria tenella
CAGCAGCAGCGGCGCCGCCTCGGGCTGCAACAAAGCAGCCCTTTTCCCCTTTTCTCCTTTTCTTTTCTTCAAAACCCTTTTTAGAGAAGACCCTTTGCCCCCGAAGACTTTCATTTTCCAATGAGACAGCAGCAAGGCCCGCAGCAGGCGGGGAGAGCTGCTGTGGCCTCGGCTGCTGCCAGCACATTAGGGTTTAGGGTTTACGATTTAGGGTTTAGGGTTTGAGGCCCGCGCGGCTGCTGCCTGCTGCTGCGCTGCGGGGCTTCTCTCGCCCCTGGGAGCTGCGGAGATATTCCCGTTGCTGCTGTTGCAGTTGCTGCAGCCCGGAGCCGGGGCCCCTCCCTTGCTGCTGCGGCAGCAGCAGCAGCAGCAGTTGCTGCTGCTGCTGCTCCCCACTTCCCCACAAGGGGCCTCCTGCAGCCAATGAGTCAGCTCTCCTCTCCAGGGAGCCCCCACAAAGGGGGGGCCCCCCCAGACCTCCTGGCAACGAGTGCTGCCTTGCCCCCAGCAGCAGCAGCAGCAGCAGTAGCAGCAGCAGCAGCAGCAGCTGGTCGGCAGAGTCCCAGCACCATGCCTCCACGATGTGAAGGGGCCCCTCGGGGGGCCCCCCGAGGCCCTGCAGAGCAGCAGGGTCCCCCCGAGACCCTTTCTGGGGGCCCCCCTTTGGGGGCCCCTCGGGAGTCTTTGGGGGCCCCCCCTGAGGATCTCCCTGAGGAGCGTGCTGCAGCACGGGAGCCCCAGGGGGGCCCCGTTGCTGCTGCTGCTGCTGCTGTAGCGAGTAGCGAGTTTGAGCTGCCGCTGCTGCTGCTGCAGCCCTCCGCCGAGGGGCCCCCCGAGGGGCCCCCGGGGCCCTTCAGCTGCCTGGGGCCCCCCCCAGTTCGGGAAAGTTGGCAAGAAGAAGTTTCTGCTTCAGTTGCTGCTGCTTTTAGAGATCTCCGCAGCAGCGTGTTTGCCAGGAGCAGCAGCAGCAGCAGCTGCACCGGTAGCAGCAGCAGCAGCTGCAGCAGGCCCTTCCGAAAGGGCCTCGGGAAGTCCATGCTGAAGACAGCAGCAGAAACTGCAGCAGCAGCAGCGGTGGCAGGCGCAGCAGCAGCAGCAGCAGATAAGGCAGCAGCAGCTCCCCTGCAGGCCAAACCCGTGGCCCCAGAAGAGGCCACGAGGGGGCCCCAGCAGCAGCAGCAAACTACAGCAGCTCAACCACCACCTGGGGGCCCCCCTGTGGGGCCCCCTGGGGGGCCCCCTGAGGGGCCCCAGGGCCCCCAGGGGGCCCCTGAGGGACCCCTGCGGCAAACAGAGCCCCGGGGGTTCCCTTCGGGGCCACCGCAGCAGCAGCTTAGCGAGGGGCCCCCCAAGGGGCCCCCCATGGGGGCCCCCAGGGGGCCCCTGCAAGGGGCCCCTCAGGAGCCTCCCGAGGCGCTGGGTAGCGCCAGGCATGAACCTGCTGCTGCTGCTGCTGCTGCTGCTGCTGCTGCTGCTGCTGCTGAGAGGGTCTCCCGGGACTGCGAGGCGCATGAGGGGGCAGCAGATCTGCAGTCGGAATTTCTGTCTGCGTATACAATTCAGCCGCAGCAGATTGCTGCTGCAGCAGAAGCAGCAGCAGCAGCAGCAGCAACTGCTGCAGCAACAGCAGCAACGAGCGAGGCCGGGGACACTGAGGATGCTGACAAAGAAACAGCAGCAAGGCAAGGCAGCGATGCTTCCTCTAACTCGTCATCAGCAGCAGCGACAGAAGCAGCAGCAGCAGCAGCAACAGCAGCAACAGCAGCAGCAGCAGCAGCAGCAGATAAGCAAGGGCCCCCAGATGAGAGCCACTGGACAGCAAGCCCAAAGAGGGCCCCCTCATTGGCAGGCTCTCCCTCTGCAGCAAGTGGGGCTAAACCCTAAACCCTCGAAAACCCTAAACCCTCGAAGACCCTAAACCATTAAAACTCAAAACCCTCGAATTCGCTAGACCCCTTCAATCCCTAGACCCTAAACCCTTTTAAACTCCAAGCCCTTCTAAACCCTACACCCGTGTAAACCCTAAACCCTTGTAAGCCCTAACAGCTTGTAAGCCTTGTAGACCCCAGTCCCTTGTAAACCGTAAACCCTCGCAAACGCTAAACCCTCAAACGCTAAACCCTCGACAACCTCAAACTGTCGAAAACGCTAAACCCTGCAAACCCTAAACCCTTGAAAGCCCAGAGCAGCAAGAAGAGAAGCAGCTGAAAGCAAAGAAGTGAAAAGATAAATAAATAAATAAATAAATAAAAAGGAGACAACTAATTAAATAAATTTAGAACAAATAAAGACAAGTCACGAAGCCGCTGCTGCTACTGCTGCTGCTGCTGCTGCTGCGGGAGCCCCAACAGCCAGCAGCTCAGC
>NW_013545527.1:0-1720 GCF_000499545.2 Eimeria tenella
AAGCAGCAGCAGCAGCAGCTGCTGCTGCTGCTGTTGCTGCTGCTGCTGTTGCTGTCCCATGTAAGCTCCTGAATAGGAGCTGGAGTGACGGAAGTCAAATCGATGGGTTATGGGCCTGCGTTCCAGGATTTAGGGTTTAGGGTTTTGGGTTTAGGGTTTTGTAGGGGAAGTCGTTAATTGTTTTGGCGCTACAGGGCAAGGCTTTAGCGGCCATAGGGCCCAGGGTTTAGGGTTTAGGGTTTAGAGTTTAGGGTTTGAAGTAGATATCAGGATTGGGGTCTAGCATGTACTGCGTAGAGAGGATTTAGGGTTTAGGGTGTAGGGTTTGCTGCGTCTCGGTCATGTCCTTGTTATTTGCATATTGAAATATGATTTAATTAGATAAATTAAAGTTGTAGAAGTGATTAGGGTTTAGGGTTTAGAGTTTAGGGTTTAGGGTTTGTCGGCGAGCATGTGATCACCACCCAACCCCACCTCAACCCCGGGGCCCCCCTGCATGCAGTGCCGAGTTTAGGGTTTAGGGTTTAGGGTTTATAGTCCAGGGTTTGGTGTTAAGGTTTACGGTTTACAGCATGTTGTAGAGAGGCTGCAGCAAAAAAGTGCCGCGAAGAAGCTCGTAGCGTAAGTGTGCTGCTGCAGCTGCTGCTGCAGCTGCTGCTGTTGCGACTGTGCAGCCCCTTGGGGCTCAGCAGCACCAGCAGCAGCACGAACAGCCGCAGCAGCAGCAGCAGCAGCAGCAGCATGAGGTCCCCTGTGCCCGTAGATTTGGACGCAGCACGAACGCCCCAGCGCCGGCAGCTGCAGGCGGAACAGCAGCAGCGTGAGACGCTGCAGCAGCAGCAGCAGCAGCAGCAACAGCAGCAAGATGAGGTGCTTCTCCTGCGGGAGCAGCAGCTGCAGACATATCAGAAGCAGCAGCAGCAGCTTCTGCGACTGAATCCCGAGCAAGAGCGGCTGCTGCTGCTGCAGCAGGTGCAGCAGCAGCAGCAACAGCTCCTATCTCAGGAGAGGTTGCTGCAGCAGCTGCTTCAGGAAAATGCAGAGCTGCAGCGGCTTTCACCCCTTCGCAGCACTAGCTGCAGCACGAACTGCAGCAGCAGCGGCAGCAGCAGCAGCAGCAAGTTCGCGCTAGAACAGCAGCATGAGCTGCAGCAGCAGGTGCAACTGCTGCAGCAGCAAGAAAACATCTTGCTTAACGGATCGATACACTCCAACGACCCTGCTGCTGCTGCCGCTGCTGCTCCTCTGGAGGTGCTGCAACAGCAGCAGCACTTGCTGCTGCAGCAACAGCAACTCCTGCAACAGCAGCAGCTTTGGCAGAGGCACACGCCTAAGAAGCAACGTGTTTCAGGGCCGCAGCAACAGCAACTCGCGAGGGAGCAGCAGCAGCAGCAGCAGCTGTTATGGACGGGCTCCAGGAGTAGCAGTAGCTACAACAGCAGCAGCAACAGCAGCAGCAGCAGCAGCAGCCTGTGCAGGCGACAGCAGCGGCCCGCTCTGGTAGTACCGTTTGAATTGCTGCTCCAGCAACAGCTGCAGAAGCAGCAGGAAGAACAACTGCAGCAGCAGCACCAGCAACAGCTACGGCAGCAGCATGAGCAGCAGCGGCAGCAGCAGTGGCAGCTGCGCCAGCACGCACCCGCGCTGCACGGCATGCATGCGCAGCTGCAAGAGCAGCAGCAGCAGCTGCTGCTGTTGCAGCAGCGGCAGCGGCAGCAGC
>NW_013545528.1:0-3337 GCF_000499545.2 Eimeria tenella
GGCTGGATTGGCTGGTCTTTGCACTTGGCCTAGCCTCTATGGTTTAGGGTTTAGGGTTTAGGGTTTAGGGTTTGTGGTTTCAGGCGGGGAGCTTCCCCACAGCTTAGTTCAGCAGTGGGCAGCTGTGGGCCTTTTGCTGCTGAAGGACCATAACAAAATTGCCTTTGTTGCTGGCATTCAGTTTGCGAAGGTAAACCCTAAACCCTAAACCCTAAACCCTAATTTTTGTTTTGCTCCGAAGCGGCAAAGGCTGCATGCTGTGCGACGCTGCTGGGGCTCTGGGGTCTTGGGCTTCAATTTTGGGGTTCGAGGTTTAGCGTTTAGGGTTTAGGGTTTGGGGTCTAGGGTTTAGGGTTTAGGGTTTAGGGTTTGGGGTTTCAGGCTTGCATTCGTGCTGGGGATATGGACGACCTCGCGGCTTGGCTGCCCTCAATGTTGGGGGTTTTGAAAAACCCTAATGCCCCCAAAGGTACCTCCACCCTAAACCCTAAACCCTAAACCCTGCTTAAACCCTAAACCCTGCTAAACCCTAAACCCTTGCCCGGCAGCGCTTGTCAGGACCCCTGGAGTGTCTGCTGCAGGACAGCCGCAGCAGGGTTTCGTTCATAGTTTAGGGTTTAGGGTTTAGGGTTTAGGGTTTTGGGTGTGTGTTGGGTTCAGCTCGCATGAAGATCCGTCACTTGATAGAAAAGCTCTGCAAAGTCATGGTAAGTTTTCTAAACCCTAAACCCTTAATGGCCATTCCCCCGGAGGAATTGCTCAGTGCCCACAGCCCCAGGCTACAGGATTGCTGTTTAGGGTTTAGGGTTTAGGGTTCAGGGTTTAGGGTTTAGGGTTTAGGGTTTAGGGTTTGCGTCCCGCATTGTTGGGTGCGGGCGGTTCGCCGCCGGTTTCTGTGCGCTGCAAAAGGCGCAAATCGAGGGTTCAGGGTCTAGGATTTAGGGTTTAGGGTTTAGGGTTTAGGGTTTAGGGTTTAGGGTTTAGGGTTTGTTTCAGGGGGAAGAAGCTGTGGAGAAGGCAATGCCTGAAGAGCACATGCCTCTGCTGCGTCATCTGCTTCGCACTGAGAGGCGGCGCACTGTTCGCCGCCTCATTCGCCAGACCCTCAAGGTCCAAACCCTAAACCCTAAACCCTAAACCCTAAACCCTAGGACCTAAGCTTGAGGCGCCGGCGGCAAACCCTCAGTCCCCAGTCTTGGTGAACCCGCGTTCGCGGCGCCCAGGCAGCTTCGGTAGGTAGGCGTTGAGAAGCGTTAAGGGTTTAGGGTTTAGGGTTTAGGGTTTAGAGTCTAGGGTTTGCGCTGTTGTAGGATACGGGCGAGTCTGAAGACGAGAGCGAAGACTCTAAAGAAGAACGAAAAGGGTTTACTGATTCGGAGACGGAACAAGAAGAAGAAGAAGAAGAAAAGGAAAAAGAAAAAGAAGAAAGAATTGAACACGTGAGAGCCAAACCCTAAACCCTAAACCCTAAACCCTAGAGGCTTTTGTGTGGCGGCAGCCGGTGGTGAAGCGCTGCGAGCCGAGCGGCTGAGCTGTGCGCATCAGGGCTCTCTCGGGCTCCAGGCTTAGGGTTTAGGGTTTAGGGTTTAGGGTTTGGGGGCGCAGGTTGGCGGCCCGGAGGCGGTGGGCCTAAAGTCCCTTTTGGATGCTTTTGAAGAAGACAGCGAAGACGACAGAAGGGGCAGAGTGAGCGCTCAAACCCTAAACCCTAAACCCTAAACCCTAGCAGCTGAGCTTGGAACGCACACGGACGCCCAGCAGCTTCCCTGCAGTGAGCTTGGCTCTCTTGAAGTGCCTGTGCTGCATTACCCTGGGGTTTAGGGTTTAGGGTTTAGGGTTTAGGGTTTAGGGTTTAATGTGTCCATCACTTAGGGTTTAGGGTTTAGGGTTTGCTTTTCAGCGCTTAGTATGCACTGCTGCATGTTGCCTACTGGGTGTAGGGTTAAGGATTTAGGGTTTAGGGTTTAGGGTTTTTGGGGGTGTTGAGGCGAGCGGCGGCTTGTGTATGCTGGGTGCTGCTGGCACCGCGTTTAGGGTTTGGGGTTTAGGGTTTAGGGTTTGGGGGCGTCTGGTGCTGCAGCGGAAACGGCGTGCAGCAGCAGCAGCAGCAGCAACAGGACTGAGTGTGTTTGAGTCTGCGGGAGGAGACGATCCCACGGATTTGCTGCTGGACTTTTGCTGCAGCAGCGCGGCGCAGCAAATCTTAGCAGCGCAGCAGCCCCGCAAAGACCGCCGCACTGCAGCAGCAGCAAAAGGCCAAAAGAGGGAATTAAAGTTCAGCCAACTTAAACTCAATTCCGAGGGAAAGATTTTGCTTTCCGAAGAAGAAGAGGATCCAAAAAATGATGCAAACGGTCTGCTGCTGCTGCTGCTGCTCGTGTTGTCGCCGCAGCTGCTGCTGTTGTTGCGCAGTTGTTGGACCTGCTGCTGCTGCTGTTGCGGCTGCTGCTGCTGTTTTTGCGCAGCTGTTGGACCTGCTGATGCTGTTGCTATCCCTACTGTTGCTGCTGCTGTCGCTGCTGCTGCTGCTGCTGCTGCTGCTGCTGAGTATTGATGTGCAGGCTGGCTCTTGTGTCTGCGCGCAGCACCGAAGTTCTCCATAGGGAAGGAAACGCCAGCTTCGAGCCGTCGCAAGGGCCTCAAAGCAAGCCAAACCCTAAACCCTAAACCCTAAACCCTAAACCCTAAACCCTAAACCCTGGGACGGAGCTGATCCCTTACGCCTCGCTTTGCTGCCGCGCGCAGCAGCAGCAGCAGCAGCAGCAGAGGTGTGGTGGGGATTGCGTGCCGTTTGCTGTTGCTTTTGCGTTCTGCTGCTGCGCGTGCAGGGCAGGACTGCTGCTGCTGCTGCAGGTGCCGCGCGCAGCAGCAGCAGCAGCAGCAGCAGCAAGGGGGCGAACCTGAGCTGCCTGGCAGCGCGGCGAGCAGCGCTGCGGCAGCTGCGGCAGCAGCAAAGTGGGGGCCACTTTGTGCAGCGCAGCGGCGAAGAGTTTAAAGCCAAAAGGGCTTCTGGAGATTTAAGAAAAAAGGGTTTAGACCCTTTTGCTTACATCAAACTCAACAGAAGCATTCTCAAGGAAAAGTACCGCGCCCAGGCCGTCCGGGTCCGCCCAAACCCTAAACCCTAAACCCTAAACCCTAGGTGCCCCCGCGCGGCAGCGCCTCACGCGAGTTCTGCGCCCCCAGCCCTCCCCCGCACTCCTAAACCCTAAATTAGGGTTTCCGCTGCATTGGGCTTCAACCCTGCTGCGTTGCGCCCCCTGTTCTGCTGCTGCTGCGTCTGCTGCTGCTGCTGCGTCTGCTGCTGCTGCTGCGTCTGCTGCTGCTGCTGCAGTGC
>NW_013545529.1:0-1122 GCF_000499545.2 Eimeria tenella
TGTGCAGCGAAGGGGGGGGGCCCGCGCTGGCAGCAGCAGCAGCAGCAGCAGCAGCAGCGGGGGGGGGCCCCCTCACGGTTCATCAGGCTGCTGCAGCCCTGGAAAAGGCAGCAGCAGGGGGCCCCCCGAAGCCCCGGGAGGAGGAGGGGGGGCCCCCCAAGGGGCCCCCCAGCAGCAAAAGGGCCCAGGGCAGCCCCGACAGGAGGCCCAGGGGGCCCCCTGAGAAGCCCCGCTCTGCTGCTGCTGCTGCTGCTAAGGGCCCCCAGACTAAGGGTACTAGAGAAGAAGCAAAAAGGGACAGGGGCCTCTCCGTAATTGCTGCTGAGGGGCCCCTGCTGCTCTCTGCCCCGCAGCAGCTCCTCAGCGGGCCCCTCAAGCCTGAGCTGTACGTACACCGCAGACTTAAACACTTTGTCTATTCCATTTCGGGCAATTGGCCCCACAGGGTGTTGGGGCCCCCCTCAGCTAGGGGGGCCCCTCGGGGACCCTGGGGGCCCCTCTTAGCTGCGGGGGGCCCTCTGGGGGTCCCATTAGCGGGTGGGGCCCCTCTGGGGGCCCCCCTAGCTGAGGGGGCCTCTCTGGGGCCCTTCCCAGCCGAGGGGGCCCCTCTGGGGCCCCTCCTGCCTGATGGGGCCCCTCTGGGGCGCGCACTGGCTGAAGGGGCCCCTCTGGGGCCCCTCTTAGCCGGGGGGGCCCCTCTGGGGGCCCCACAGGAAGAAGGGTCCTTTCTGCGGCTCCTGGGGGCCCCCCCGGTGCTGCTGTCGGAGGCTTCAGCCCCCAGCAGGGGCCTCCAGCTCTGGAACGGGGCCCCTGGGGGCCCCCTTGGGGGCCCCCTTGAGGGCCCCCCTGAGGAGGAGCAGTGTGGAGAGGGGGCCCCTCCTGAAGATCTGTCGGGGGCCCTGGAGGAGACGAAGAGTTACCTCGAGGAAGCGCGGGCCCTGCTGCAGCAGCAGATGCAGCAGCAGGTGCAGCAGCCGGCGCAGCAGCAGGGGGGGCAGCACGCGCAGCAGCAGCAGCAACAGCAAGAGCTGGGTGTGGAGGAAGCAGAAGCCCCGTGGGGGCCCCGGGGGGCCCCCCCGGGGGCCCCCAGCGGGGGGCCCCCCCCCAGCCCGCTGCTGCGGG
>NW_013545530.1:0-1871 GCF_000499545.2 Eimeria tenella
GAAGCAGCAGCAGCTGCTGCTGCTGCTGCTGCATGCAACCTCCGCGAGAGAAGAGGGCCAAAAAATATGCCTGAGGAGCTGAGGGCAGTTCTCCAACTGGCGGGGCTCATCTTCTCTGGGGGCCCCCTATACCGTCAAAGGTCCTGGGGGCCCCCCTGTTGGGCCCTATTTATGGCTAGCTGTGGCTAGCTGCTGATCGCTGGAATAAGAAGTCACTGAATAGTAACAAACCTCACTATTTGCCGTTTATTCTTCTGCGAAGGAAGCTCCAGCAGGCAACCCCATTGGGGAGGGCCCCCCGTGAGGACCTCAAGGACCCAGCGGGGGCCCCCTGGGGCCCCCCGGGGTCCTCAAGGGCCCCTGAAACTGATATCAAACTCCATGTAATTCCTTTAAAAGGTAATATAATTGTAATTGTTCTTAATTTTTCAGGGATTCAGTCATTTAGCTGCGTGGGTGGCCAGAAGACAAGACCCCCAGCCCTTCGTGGGGTCCTTATGTCTTGAGGCTACGGCTAGGACGATGAGGCCCTTGCGGCTCTGTGCTGCTGCTGCTGCTGCTGTTTGCTGCTGCTGCTCGGTCTCCCCTCTCTCTATACACAGCACAGCCAGGAATGGCTTCTCCCGGGGCACACTCATGCCTGCTGCAGCAGCTGCTCTGCAGCCGCATCGTCAGCAGCAGCAGCAGCTGCTGCCCCCACAGGCATGTCACGAGAACACCAGCGCGAGGCCATCCTCAGGGGCCCCTGCCTTCGTGAGGCTGTGGCCTGGGGGCCCCGGGAGTCGATCCCAGGGACCCCATGCAAATCGTTCCCAGCAGCTCCCAAGCCGGCCGCTGCAGCAGGGGCTGTGGGGCCCCCCAAGGTGCAGCAGACGCAGCAGCAGCCCTCTTTCTTGGGGCCCCCGGGCCCCCCTAAGGGCTTCAACGGGTGCAGGGGGCCCCCAAGAGGCTGAGACTGACGAGGACCTTGTGGACTTCGAGCCTTGGGGGCCCCAGGCTTCCCCAGAAATATCTCCCGAGGCCCCCCCCGCACAAGTGCCCTTGAGGGAGTTGGGGGCTCCCCGGATCCCGGGGGCCATAGATGTTCATTTCGGGGCCCCTGGAGGGGCCCAGAGGCCAGAGGGGGGCCCCCCACCCGGGGGGACCCCCCAGGGGCCCCCAGAGACCCAGAGGGCCTGGAAGCACCTGCAGCTACCGCTGGAAAGCTTTCTTTTCTTAGCTGTTGACGCAGAGACAGACGCAGTTAGTTTTCTTAAGGAGGGCGCCATGCACTTACTGAGAAATGCCCACTCGAAGCCAGGGGGCCCCTCGGGGGGCCCCCAGGGGGGCCTCCAGGGGGGCCCCCAGGGGGGCCCCTACGCGGGGGAGGCCCTCGGGGCTGACGCCTACGAGCTGCGGCTGGCCCACGCGTTGTTCACAGAAGCAGCAGCTGCTGCAGTGCAGCGGAGAGCAGCAGCTCAGTCTGCTGCTCCCAAAGATGCTGCTGCATTTAGGACTTTGAAGAAGCAAATAGACTCTTTCTTCCAGGCCCTGTACCCGCGCGTGCCCTCGCCGCAGCCCGCGCTGCAGCAGCAGCAGCAGCAGCGGGATTCTCCCTTGCAGAAGGTGGCAGAGACCTGGGAGGAGTTCAGAAAGACTCTCTTCTCCTCAGAAGAAGTTCCCCCTTTTCAGAATGTTCCTGTAGTCATTAAGAAGGGTCAGAACCCTTTGTGGGGTGTTCATAGAGCTGCAGCCACTGAGGGGGCCCCCGGAGGCCCCCCGCTGCGGCGGAAGCTGCTGCTGCGGCTGCCGGAGCTGGCCCTCCACGAGGCCCTTCTGAGGCCCCTGGCAACCTCCTCTGAGGAGCCAGCAGCAGCAGAAGCAGCAGCAGC
>NW_013545531.1:0-1481 GCF_000499545.2 Eimeria tenella
CCTGCTGCTGCTGCTGCTGCTGCAGCAGCAGCAGCAGGCGCTCCTGCTCCTGCTGCTGGTGCGTGGCAGCTAGCTAGAGCAGTGTCCCGGAGGGCCACAAGGCTCGAGGTGGGCTCTGCAAACCCTAAACCCTAAACCCTAGCTAAACCCTAGTTCCCGCAGCGGCTGCCACTTGACTGGGGGGCAAAGAAAGGTCAGTTTGCGGTGTACAGACACCCCATTTGACTGTTGGAGTGGAGCAGTTCGGCCAGAAGACCCTTTTGGCAGATAGGCGGTGTCGGGGCTGCATGCAAAGGCATTATTTTCGTTATTTTGGCGAATATTTGCAACAAATATCAAAAAAAGTTGAAATAAAACATCAAATTCGTTTATTTCTCCGAAAAAAGAACAAAAAAGTCCCTTGCAGCTCCTGCAGTGGCTGCGTGTTCAGATCCAGGTGTCTGTACACCTCGGACCGGCGCGCCCCGCCGCCACAACACTTCAGTTCTTCATTTTTTTTCCTTTTCTCTCCAATTAAATCATTTCATATTTCTTTTTTTTGTTTTTCTGAGCCTTTGAGAGCAGCAGAAGACCCGGAGGAGCCGCAGATGGCGCGGACGCCGAAAGCTGCACAGAGCTGATCTGCGCGGATCTGAGTGGAAAGCGTCCGGAATTAGTCCGTTTTTTTTCGTTTTTTTCTCCTTTTATTCTTTTATTATTCTTTTTTACTCGTTTTACTCCTTTTTATCCTTTTAATTACTCAAGAAGGCTCAAGGAATGCTCGCTGCCAACGCCCCGAACTCCTCCAAGAAATCCGGGCAGATCGTCTGCACCATGCGGCCGCTGCTGGAGTGTCTGCAGCAGCACCAGCTCAAGCCCCCCAGCAGCAGCAGCAGCAGCAGCAGCGAGCAGCAGCAGAAACTAGTGCCCGATGGGGACATTTCGCAGTGCGCGAAAGAGGTTTATTTGTTTGAAAAGACCTGCAGCAAAACTGTCGGATATGTCCATGACAGAGATGGACTTGAAGACACAAGAAGTGGTTTGTTCTCCGGCACCAGGGCCCTCTAAACCCTAAACCCTCGTGCTGCTGCTGCTGAGGGTTTGGCCGGGGCCTGTAGACCCTCGTGCTGCTGGTGAGGGTTTAGTCCTGTAAACCCTCGTGCTGCTGGTGAGGGTTTAGTCTTGCAAACCCTCGTGCTGCTGCTGAGGGTTTGGCACTTGCTGCTGAGGGTTTGTCCGGGGCCTCCCGTAAACCCTCGTGCTGCTGCTGAGGGTTTAGGAGCCGCTGCAGCAGCCCCCAAACCCTAGCTAGCGCCCCGTTGGCCCTTTCAAAACCCTAAACCCTAAACCCTAGCCCTCCCACAAACCCTAAATTCAAACTTTCTCGCGGGCTCCGTGGGCCCACCTCGCTAGCTAGCTCTAGCTGGCTAGCTAGCTAGCTAGCTAGCTAGCTAGCCAGCTAGCCAGCTAGCCAGCTAGCTAGCTAGCTAGCTAGCTAGCTA
>NW_013545532.1:0-5000 GCF_000499545.2 Eimeria tenella
CTGCTGCTGCTTCTCTGTTTGCTGCTACTGCTGCTCCACGCGCTGTACGCAGCATGTCTCTCAGCTCCGAAACAGTCAGCCGCTGCACATGAGCAGCAGCAGCAGCAGCAACAGCAGCAGCAGCAGCAAAGACGCAGTTAAAGAGAAAAAGCAGCAGCCGCATTGTCAAGCAGGAGTGCGGCAAATTGGTCCTACAGTTGTCGTTGTGGGTGTTGCTGCTGCCGTTGTTTCTGCTGCTGCTGCTGGTGTTGCTGCTGCTGTTGCTGCTGCTTCCCTAGGCGACTGGCACCTAAAGAACTGCTACACTGGGCCCACGTGTTGCTGCTTGCTATACTTCGAGGGCCGTAGCAGAAGCAATGTTCCATTTGTTGCAGCAGCAGCAGCAGCAGCAGCAGTTGCTGCAGCCGCAGCAGCAGCAGTAGTGGCTGCCGCTGCTGCAGCTTCTGAAACTTCAAGTGCTTTTCTCTCTGCGGCAGCCGACTTTGGGCTGCTGTGCAGGCCCGGTTCCTGTTGCAGCTGCGCGAGCTGCTGCTGCTGCTGCTGCTGCTGCTGCTTCTTGAACTGCAGATATTGCTGCTTGTGCTGCTGCTGCTGCGTCTCCGGGGCTTGTCAACGGTTTCCACTAGAAGCCAGGCAGCACATCGGGCTCTGGGCTTTGGGGTGTTCCGACAGCTCTGGGGTGTATAGGGAGGTCTGCGGTGTACGTACAGCGCAGCCGCCAGCCTTTGTCTGCGGCTGCTTCAAAGACACATTTATTTCCGAAGAATCAAAACTAAATTTAATAAATTATTTTCAAATAATTAACAAGAATTAGTCTTCCTGGAAGCCGCGAGGCTGCAGCAGTTGCATGCGCCGGCGGCGGTCCACTGGCCTGCGGTGTCTGTACAGCTCAGTGTGTATCGGCAGCAGCAGTCAATTGAAATGAATACTTATGAAATAAAACGCTACAAAGTGTTTTGCTTCAAAAATATTTATTTTAAAAATCCCAAAAGAAATTGCTCCCCTCCGACAGCCCAAGGGGGTGAAGGGAAGCTGTCCATGTGTACAGACAGATCGCTCGCAGCAGCAGCAAGCTGCAGTCTACGTACAGTACCTTTCGCTGCTGCTGCTGCTTCTGCTGCTGCGAAGGGAAGCAGCACCGAATCAGCAGCAGCACTAGTGTTAACACACATCAGACAGCAGCAGCGGCTGCCGCTGCCCACCGCCCGGAGTTTATGGGCTCCAAACCCTAGGGTTTAGGGTTTAGCGTTTAGGGTTTAGGGACACGAGCTAGCACTTAGCACTCAGCAACCAGCTCGAGCTGCCTGTACACCCCAACTAAGGCCCCCCTCTCAAGCACCTGCCTGCACACCCCGTGGCCTCTGGTGTACATACACCCCGGCCAGCGTGCTGCTGCCCGCCTGCTGCTGCTGCAGCACCAGAAAGCGCTGCAGCAGCAGCAGCAGCTGCTGCTGCGCAGTACAGCAGCAGCTGCTGCAGAGCAGCCACATTCGCAGCAGCAGCAGGAGCTGTTGCATACCAACAAAACAAGCAGCAGCTGCCGCTTGAGCTGCTGCTGCACCAGCGCTGCACCAACAGCAGCAACAGCAGCAGCAGCAGCAGCAATTATCTCCAGTTGAGTTTGTAGGAGTTGTCTATGCCCTGGACTTTTTGTCTCTTTTTAATTATGTCATCTTCTTTTCTTTCTTCTCTCACGTGCCGCAGCCCCGTGAAGGCTCGGTGATCAAATTCCTTCTTCTTCAAACCCTCCTGCACGCCAAACCCTAAACCCTAAACCCTAAACCCTAAACCCCAAACCCTAAACCCTGGGCCGTAGGCGCTAGTTTTAGCCCCTGGGTGTCTGCGGCGCCTCAAGGGCTGCAAGGACTCGTGGGGAAAGGCCTGAAGACGCAGCGCGGCCCGCCACTAGGGTTTATGGTTTAGAGCTTAGGGTTTAGGGTTTAGGGTTTAGGGTTTACCTGGTACTCTCTCCAGCTGCTGACGCGCTCTTCTCTCTTTTTGACCCATTCGTTTCTCTCTCTGCATTTTTCCTTTTCTTCTTCAATCAGTTTGTCTTCCTTCTGCACCCAAACCCCAAACCCTAAACCCTAAACCCTAAACCCTAAACCCTAGCCCCTCCCCGTAGTTTCTTTTTCTCAGCAGCAGCTTTTCAGCAGCAAAAGGGCTTTTTGAAGAGCCCTTGGAAGGGGGATTTCGGGAAAAAGAAAATAAAAAGGAGAAAATAAAAAGAAAAGAAAAAGAAAGAAAAAGAAATTACTTCTTTTTCGTATTTTTCATTTGCTGCTCTGCAGCGCTCCTTGTAGTCTTGCTTCTCCTTCAGCTCCTTCAGCAGCAATTCGCAGCACTCCAAAATCTCCCCCCGCAGCGCCTCCTCAGTCTCCGGCAGCAAACGCTCCCCTGCTGCAGCAGCAGCAGCAGCAGCAGCAGCAGCAGCAGCAGCGGCGGCGGCGATTGCGGTCGCATCAGCAGCGGTAGCCGCAGCGGAGATAGCGGCAGCGCAAGCAGCAGCAGCAGCAGCAACAGCAGCAGCAGCAGCAGCAGCAGCAGCGGCGGCGGCGATTGCGGTCGCATCAGCAGCGGTAGCCGCAGCGGAGATAGCGGCAGCGCAAGCAGCAGCAGCAACAGCAACAGCAACAGCAGCACCAGCAGCAGCAGCAGCAACAGCGGCGGCAATAGCAGCAGCAGCAGCAGCAGCAGTGCAGCAGGGCAAACTGGAGGTCTGTACACCGGGCGAGCGCGGGCGTGTGTAGAGCTGAGGTGTCTGTACAGCTGAGGTGTCTGTACACCTGAAGCGGACCTGCTTTTCGGGATTTGTTTTCTTGAATTCTTTTTTTCAAAACTCTTTTTTTTGCTTCTTCAATAACTCCTTCGTACTTCAAACGAACTCCTTCCTCCTGCAGCTTCTCGTAGGCCTTGTTCACGACTGCGCACACCCGAAGCAAGCTGCTGCTGCTGCTGCTGCTGCTGCTGCTGCTGCTGTGGGGGCGCTGGTGGGAAGCTGGGGTGCAGCGGCGACTGTGGGAAGAGGCAACGGCAGCAGCAGCAGCAACACAAACAGCAGCAGCAGCAACACAAACAGCAGCAGCAACACAAACAGCAGCAGCAGCAACACCAACAGCAGCAACACATACAGCAGCAGCAGCAACACATACAGCTGCATGAGCAGCAGCAGCAACACAAGCAGCAGCAAAAACAAAAGAGCAGCTGCCGCTGCAGCAGCAGCAGCATGGCAGGCAGCAGCAGCAGCAGCAGCAGCAGCAAACATTACTTTGGAAAGCCTCTTGGGCAAGCTCGTGTTTGCATTTGTCCGGATGAATCAACAGAGACAGCTGCAGCAACAGCACGCAAACCCTAAACCTTAAACCCTAAACCCTAAACCCTCAAACCATAAACCGCAACCGCGTCGACAACTAAACTCCACTTTGGGAAAACTGCAAGCGTCCATCCCAGTCGACCCTAAACCCTAAACCCTAAACCCTAAACCCTAAACCCTAAACCCTACACCCTAAACCCTAGGTGCGCGTTATCTCCTGCGCTGCCACCGCCAGCCTGTGTCCGTCCCCTGCGCCAGTCCCGCACGGCCTGGCGAGGGTTTAGGGTTTAGGGTTTAGGGTTTGGGGCCTTTCTGTATTGTTTGCTAATGCCTTCTTCTGAGGGTTCAGGGTTTAGGGTTTAGGGTTTAGGACCTTTCTGTACTGTTTGCGAATGGCTTCTTCGGAGGCCTCGGGGGTCAGCAGCAAAACTTGAAAAGGGTTTGAGAAGGCCTGGGAAGTTAGGCGGACACATTCTGCTGCTGCAGTGCCAAAAGCAGCAACAACAACTTTTGCTGCTGCTGCTGCTGCTGCTTCTGCTACTGTTTGCCCCTCCAGAGCAGCAGCAGCGGCTTCCCGCCGAGCTGCGCACACACTCAAACCCTAAACCCTAAACCCTAAACCCTCGCAACGCACTGCACCGCTGCCGCCTACGAGGGACTGCTAAACCCTAAACCCTAAACCCTAAACCCTACCTTTGGGATTTGAGGAGGGGATTCTTTCCAGCTCCGTCATGAACGCAGCGAAGGCGTCGTCCAGGCGCTCGTTGGACTTGCTGCTGCTGCTGCTGCTGCCGCTGCTGCTGCTGGCATTTTGCTTCTCTTCTTCTTCTTGTTCTTCTTTCAAAAACTCTTCATAAGAAGGAAATTTAAAACCCGAAGTTTCTCCTTCTTTGCTGTCGTCGGGGGGCAGGTCTCTTGCTGTTGCTGCTGCTGCCAAGTCGAAGCCGCGGCAGCTGCTGCTGCTGCTGCTGCTGAGGCCCATAGCCTTCATGTACTGCTCCGCGTAGTTTATAGAGCCCTTTGGAGCATCTGCTGCTGCTGCTGCTGCAGGCGATGCTCCTGCTGCTGCTGCTGGGGATTCTGCTGCTTTCTCTGGCTCTGCAGCAGAGCCAGCACCCGTCCCGGGGCTGCTGCTGCTGCTGTTGCTGCTGCTGCAGCTGCTTGAGGAGAGATCCGCCTTGGCATCTTCGCCCGCTGCTGCAGCTGTGTCCCCTGACTCTGTCTTTGCTGCTGCTGCTGCTGCTGTCTTATCTTCTGCTGCTGCTGCTCCCGTCTTACACGCTGTTGCTTCTTCTGTTTTTGCTGCTGCTGCTGCTGCCTCTGCAGATTCTGCTGCTGCTGGTGCCTCGCTCTTGGCTGCAGCAGCTGCTTCAGTTGTGGCTCCTGCTGCTTCAGTTTTGGCTGCTGCTGCTTCAGTTTTGGCGGCTGTTGCTGCTGCTGCTGCTTCGGATTTCACTGCTGCTGCTTCTGGTGCTGCAGCAGCAGCAGCAGCAGGGGCACCGCCACGCGCCTCTTCCTGCGGCGCCATATCAAGTCACCGCTGCTGCTGCTACTGCTTCTGCTGCCTTTGCTGCTGCTGCTGCCTAAAGAGTCAAGGCGGCTGCTGCTGGTGCTGCTGGTGCTGCTGCTGGGAGATCAGCTGCTGCCGCTGCTGCTGCTGCTGTATGAGAGCTCCCCGCGTGTCTGT
>NW_013545533.1:0-3770 GCF_000499545.2 Eimeria tenella
CTGCTGCTGCTGCTGCTGCTGCTGCTGCTGCTGCTGCTGCTGCTGCTGCTGCTGTGGGTGCGGCTAGGAGGCGAGCTGGCGCTGCTCCGCGGCAGCAGACGCAGCGGCACACCGACGGGCAACCAACAGCAGCAGCAGCAGCGGCCCAAAGAGCACTGCAGCAGCAGCAAGCGCAGCAGCAGCAGCAACAGCAGCAGCAGCAGCAGCAGCAGCAGACCTTGAAGTTCAGAATCCGCATCGCCTCCTTCACGTCCGAGACACACAAAACCCCTCCCCCAGCCACTCGCGCGCTGCGGCGGCAGAGCCTTAGGGCCAGAGACAGCAGCTGCACGCCCAAACCCTAAACCCTAAACCCTAAACCCTAAACCCTAGACCCTGGGAAACGGCGAGTTTAAGCCCTCCGGCTTACGCGCTGCTGCTGTTCCGCATCTCATTGGGGCAAAGGAACAGCAGCGCCACAGCAGCAGCACCAAGACCAGCAGCAGCACCAACGCCAGCAGCAGCAGCAGCAGCAGCAGCAGCAGCAAACCTGTAAGAGCCTGCCCTCAACTGCTGCATAGATAAGCCTCGCAGCCCCCTCAGAAAGTGTGGGGCCCTCCCCCCTTTTGACTGTCTCCTCAAAGCCGTGGGCTTTGGCCACTTGCTGCACCAGCACAGTCCCCACTGCATGCAGGTCTTGCTGCTGCTGCTGCTGCTGCTGCTGCTGCTGCTGCTGCTGCGGGGGCAGCGCGGGGGCCCCCCGCAGCAGCGGCCCGCCATCCCCCCCCAGGGGGGCCCCTGCTGCTGCCACAAAATAGGGTACACCGGGGGGCCCCTCGGGGGCCTCCCCGCCGTAGGGGGGCCCCTGCAGCCGAGAGGGTACTGCAGCAGCCATCAGCCCCGTGGCACTTTGGGGGCCCCTCTGGGGGCCCCCCTCCACTCATAGAGTTTCGCAGGGGCCCCCAGGGCAGCAGCAGCAGAAGAGCAGGGGCCCTTCTCCCGACGCGCTGCTGCTGCTGCTGCTGCGCTGTTCTTCCGCTGCTGCCGCTGCTGCTGCTGTTGCTGCTGCTGCGCTGTTCTCTCGCTGCTGCTGCTGCTGCTGCTGAGGCCCCCTGCAGCAAAAGAAGCAGCCAGAGGCCCAGGAGCTTCAGAAACAAGAAGCAGAGCAGGGGGCCCCCGGCCTCCCCACTAAACAGACCCAGGGGGCCCCCCGAGGCCCCTGAGGCTGTCAGGTGCAGCAAATTGGAATTTATCTTTTTAAATAAAATTAAAAACTTCTTTTGCCTTTTTAAATAAAATAAAGTATTCCTTTTCCGGAACTTCTCAATAAAATAGCCCCAACAGTTTGCTGCTCGCCTTGGGCCCCTGGGGCCCCGGGCCCCCCGGGTTTTCGAAGAAATCTCCCTTCACCCCTAAACCCTAAACCCTAAACCCTAAACCCTAAACCCTAAACTAGAAGCCCTAAAACTCAAGCTATAGAGGATAAATATGCTCAATTGGCCTCAAGCTGTTCGCGGCCTCCGCAGCAGAAGAGCCGGGCGCTGGGGTGTACGTACACCGCAGGTACGGGGTGTACGTACACCTCAAATAGGAGGCGTACGTACACCTCAATTCCGCAAAAAAAAATTATTAAAAGCTTCACAGAAATGCTTCAAGGGGCCTCTGACTAGGGGGGTCCCCCAATAGGGCACAGGAGCTCACAGGGGGGCCCCTGTGGGCCCTTCTCAAGAGGGTACTGGGGCCCCTAAGCCCAGGGCCCCCTCTCCCCGGGCTAGGGGGCCCCTATCCCCCTCCCCAAGCCCTGGATAGGGGGCCCCCTGGGTGGGGGCCCTGAGGGCCCCCTTTTCGGGGGCCCCCTTTTCTAGCCCTGGGGGCCCCCTGTTGTAGCCCCGGGGGCCCCCTTTTGTAGCCTCGGGGGCCCCTTCCCGGAGTCTTGGGGGCCCCTGGGAGGGTGCAGCAATGGGCATTCAATCTCGCCCTTCAGGTGTCTGTACACCTGAAGAGTTGGCCAAAGAGCTCTATAAAAAAGCCAAAAGAGAAAAGATATTTAATTAATTCTGACCCTCTTTGTTTTCTGCTGAGACTAAGACAAACTAAAGGCCCCTGAGGGGCCCCTAGGCCTCCCCAGGGGGCCCCCAGGGGCCCCCAATGGCCCTGCACAACCCAGCAGTGGGGGGCCCCCACCTGGGGGCCCCCACTGCTGCCCTTTTAGCTGGCCTTTGAGCTCCTGAAAGTACTGGCAAAGGCAAAAAGTACCCAAAAGTGTTTAAAACCTTTGCAAAAGACCCTTCGGGGGGCCCCCAGGGCCTTCAAAAACCCGTTGTGGGGCCCTTAAGGGCCCCTGGGGGCCCCCTGAGGGGCCCCTCCAAGGCCCCTGGAACCCCCTAGGGGCCCTCATGGAGCCCCCTGAGGGCACCCCGGGGGCCCCCTGGGGGGCTCTGCCCTCCAGGGGGGCCCCCAGGGTCCCACTGGGGGCCCCCTGGGGGCCTTCCTGGGGGGCCCCTGCGCGGCCCCTGGGGGGCCCCTGCGGGGCCCCCAACGCGTGGGGCCAACTCTAGGGGGCCCAGGAATGCACATTGAAAGGACTTGAGAAAAAAGAAGGAGGCACATTGCCCCAAACCCTCCCACCTTTGACTGTGAAAGTTTCCTTAAGAAGTGGCTGCCCCAGGGGCTGTGGGGCCCCACAGTGCTGCGGCTGGCCCCACGCCCCTGGCGCAGCAGCAGCAGCAGCAGCTGCTGCTGGTGCTGCTGCTGCTGGCTTCGCTGGCGGGTAGCGGGGGGCTGCTGCTGCTGCTCCGGCGGGCGGGGGGCCCCAACAGGGAAAGTCCGAAGGGCAGGGGGCCCCCTGGGGGGCCGTTTCAAATAGCGGTGCTGCTGCAGCAAGAACAGCAGCACATTTGGACTGCAGCAGCAGCTAGCGAGGCTTCTGGAGAAGCATCAACTCGTAGCTAGCTAGCTGGCCCGCCAGCTAGCTGCACTGGCTACACAGCAGCTAGCCACCTAGCTAGCCAGCAGCTAGCCATAGGCCACGCTGCAGCAGCGGCTAGCTTCTCCACGTCTTCTAGCGCAGCAGCTGCGCCGCTAGCCGGCAGCTAGCTAGCTAGCTAGTTAGCTGTCTAGCTGGCTAGCTAGCTGGTTGGACGGCTGGCTAGATGGCTAGCTGGCTAAATGGGTGGCTGGCTAGCTAGCTGGCTAGCTAGATGACCAGCTGTCTGGCCAACTAGCTATCTAGTTAGCTAGCTGGTTAGCTGGCTGGCTAGCTAGCTGGCTAGCTAGCTGGCTAGCTAGCTGGCTAGCTAGCTAGCCAGCATGACTCACCATGTCTAATTTGCCACTGTGCGCAAAGAGCAATGTGCTGCAGCGGCACTACGAAGCAGCAATTGGGGCAGGGGACCCCCCGCAGCCCTGCTGCTGCTGCTTGCTGCAGCAAAGAGCTGCTTGCTGCCCCCTCTGGTTTGGGGGGGCCCCCAGGGGCCCCCGCCAGCCGAGACCCTCTCTTCAGGGGGCCCCCCGGGGGCCCCCTTGGGCTCTGAGAGGCACTTGCTGAGGAGCGGCGGGTCACAGCAAAGTCCCGGGGGCTTAAGGGCACAGCTGGCAGCCCCAGAGAGGCCCTTGGGCTTCTGGGGGCCCCCCAGGGGGCCCCAGGGGGCCCCTGAGGGGGCCTCAGGCTGCTGTCAACTGCGCTGGAAGAGGGGCCCCATGGGGGGCCCCCCAAGGGGCCCCTTGAGGGGCCCCCCAGCGGGTCCCCTGAGGGGCCCGTCTCCGGCATTACAAGGGTCACCACAGGGGCC
>NW_013545534.1:0-2850 GCF_000499545.2 Eimeria tenella
CCCGAAGCCGCAGCTGCTGCGCAGAAGCTGTTGAGCAGCTGCTAGGCGCTGCAGCCATCACCTCGGGGGTTTCGCCTGCGTTGCAGCTCTTGGGGGCTCGAAAAGGCCCTTTTTCCGAAAACTTCGGACATTAAATTCCAAAATTAATTCCATTTAAACGCAAATTTCAAAGAAGAGGCCCCGCACTCGTCTCGGGGGCCCCTGTGCTGCAGCAAGTCGATCCGCCTGCAGCCGCTTGGGCTTCGCCCAGAGTTTCTCTCCCGGATTTCTTTTGCTGCAGCTTTTCAATTTGGATTTTTACTCTATTTCAAAAGAGCACCAAAAGCTTCCCTTCAATCCCGCGGGCCTGTCCTCCGCGGGATCCTGCTCCTGCCAAACCTTAAACCCTAAACCCTAAACCCTAAACCCTAAACCCTAAACCCTCAACCGCGACCCACGGCCACGCGGCGGCCTACAAATCGCCTAGAAATAGAACCAGCGCACTAGAAAAGGGGTTGCAGCAGCTCCTAAACCCTATTAACCCTTTTGAGGCCCCTGGCCTTTTGCCCCAAGTCCTTAGGGGGACCCCAAGCCCTGGCTAGGCCCTGGCCCCAGCCACAGGGTTTTGCTGCAGGGGCCCTTTAAAGGGCCCCCAAGCCGAACTGGGCCAACGAAGGCCACAGGGGGCCCCCCAGAGGCCCCCCGGGGGGCCCCGGCCTGCCCAGAAGGGGCCTGTTGTCCCAGGGGCCCCCCTGTGGGGCCCCAGAGAAGGCCAGCAGCAGCAAAGAGGCCGGGCCTGGGCACTGGTGGGTGGCCTGGGGGCCTATGGGCCCTCTTTGTGCTGTTGTGGGGCCCCCCTTGACCCCAATTAAGCAGCAGTGGGCTTCAAATTAGGGCATTTTAAGGTGTGGGGCCCCCAGCTAGGGCTTTTGGGGCCCCAGGTGCTGACTTAAGGTTCTTAATTGGGGCCCATAGCGGCCCCTGGGGGGCCCTGAGGGCCCCAGTTAAAAGCCTAAGGCCTTTGGGGGCCCTCGGCTGCCGTAGGCACAAGGCCGCGGCCTGGGCCTGCGGTGTATGTACACCTGAGAGGCAGAGGCAGGGGTGAAGGAGAGCTCTCACAGCCCTAGGGGTCCCCTAGGCTCCCTCTAGGGGCCCCCTAGGGACCCCCTAGGGGCCCCCTAGGGGCCCCCTGGGGGCCCCCTAGGGGCCCCCAGGCGCAGCCTGAGGCCCCCAAAGCCCGAAGCCTAGCCAGGTCTTATTCCCTTAAAGCTTTCCCCCAGCCTTAGCCAAAAGGCAGCAGCAGCCGGGGCCCCACAGGGGGCCCCCAGCCATTTGCCCCAGGCGCGGACTTAGCCGAGTGGGGCCCTGCTGCCTTCTGACCCGCTTAGCGGAGCCTCTGGACCCCCCAAGGGGCCCCTCGTGGGCCCCCCAAGGGGGCTCCTCGGGGGAGGCTCCCAAGGCGCCCCTTGAGGGGGCCCCTTGAGGAGCCCCCCAAGGGGTCCGCCGAGGGGGCCTCCCTCGGGGGCCCCTCAAGGGGCCCCCCGAGGGCCCCACGTAGGTTAGGAGCTGCAGTGTGGGGCCAAGAGGGCCCTGGGTTTGGTTCCACTTGCGAGGTAGAAGTTTGTTAATCGAAAGTCCAAAAGTAACTACTAAAATTAAAATCTCGAATAGTCCAATTGAAATAAATACCATTTAAATGCACTCTGGGCCTTTTAATGCTGCAGGTAATGCAGAAAGTGCCCAATAATGGGCCCATCTGGGGCCCCTTTTCCCCAGGCTAACGGGGGCCCCAGGGGGGCCTTAGAGGGGGCCCCCAGTCTCTGGGGCCTTCGGGGCCCTAGAGGGGGCCCCCAGTCTCATGCTAGAGGGGCCCTTGGGAGGCCTAAAGGGGCCCCCCAGTCTCTGGCTAGTGGGGCCCTTGGGGGCCCCTCCGGGACACCCAGACTCTCTCTAGAGGGCCCCTCTGAGGCCCCTCAGTCTCTGGCTAGAGGGGTTCTCTAGGGCCCCCCTAGGCACTGGCTAGAGGGGCCCCTCTAGCCAGAAACAGAAGGGTCTTCGGGAGCCCCTAGAGGCCCCTTCTTGGAGGTCCCTAGGGGCCCCTTCTTGGGGGCCCCCCAGAGAGGGCCCCCGCAAGCCTGGGGGCCCCTAAGGGGCCCCCACAGAGCAAAACCCAGGCAAAGGCTGGGGGCCCCCAGGAGGCAAAATGCCCATTTAGACCACAGCGGGGGGCCCCCCGAAAGGGCAGCTAAAGGGGGCCTCCAGCAGCAGCAGCAAAGGGCTTCTGGGGCTCTTTGCTGCTGCTGGTCCAGCCCTTGGGGGGCGGCGCGGCTCAAAACCCTAGACCCTAGGCCTTAAACCCTCGCAAACCCTAAACCCTAAAACCTATATCTTAGACGCAGCTGCTCTTCTGTGCGTCTATGAAGCCCTAGTGCTAAAAACCCCAAACCCTAGCCACAACTGCATTGAAGTTTAAGGGTTGCGGCGCCCTTGTTATAAAGAACTATTGCCCACTGTAAACCCTAAATCAGGGTTTAGTACTTGCGGCTTTCGTGCAATCTTTTATCCTTAACAAAACAAAACGCTAATGGACGCTCACTGGACGCGCCCGGGTTCTCCTCGAATGGATGTTCCTGCTGCTGCTGCTGCTGCTGCTGCTGCTGCTGCTGCCGCTGCTGCTGCTGCTGCTGCGGCTGTTGTTTCTACGGCTGCAGCTGCTATTTCCGCTGATGCAGCAGCTGCTTCTGTTGCAGCTGCTGCGTAAGTTGCTAGGTTTCAGTTTCTCCGCCGCTTGGACCTGCTGCTGCTCTTCCTGCAGCTGCAGTTTCTGCTGCTGCAGCTGTTGTTCCTGTTGCTGTAGCGGCAGCTGCTGCC
>NW_013545535.1:0-1709 GCF_000499545.2 Eimeria tenella
CTGCTGTTGCTGCTGCTGTTGCTGCTGTTGCTGCTGCTGCTGCTGCTGCTGCTGCTGCTGCTTGAAGAAGCCGTCAAGGGCTGCAGCACGTGGGCAGGTGTACATACACCTCAAATGCTAAGCCCTCCCCCGCCCTCGGCTGTCTCGAGGGTTTACAACTTTTAACACTTTTACCCTTTTTGAGGGTTTACAACTTTTAAAACTTTTACGCTTTTTGAGAGTTTAAAACTTTTCAAATTCTTTTGCCCTTTTTGAGGGTTTAAAACTTCTAAAACTCTTTTACCCCTTTTGAGGGTTTACAACTTTTAAAACTCTCTTGCCCTTTTTGAAGGTTTAAAGTTTCTAAAACCCTTTTTCCCTGTTTAGAAGTTCTTAAAATTGTTTTCTTTTTGAGAGTTTAGAACTTCTTTAAATTCTTTTGAGGATTTAGAACTTAAAAACATTCATTTTCTCTTTTTGGGGGTTTAGAACTTCTAAAATTTCTTCCTTTTCCTTTTCGAGGGTTTAGAACCTTTTTAATTTTCTTTTTAGCAGCAAGAAGACGCCTTTCTGCAGTTTCGGCCTAAACCCTAAGCGCCGAACTGGAGCCTAGAAACCCTAAACCCTAAACCCTAAACCCTAAACGCTAAATCCTAAACCCTAAATCCTAAACCCTAAACACTAGAGCGTAAACCTGCTAGTCCTGAACCCTTTTTCGAACCCTAGCCACGTGCAAACCCTAGGTCTCCAGATAAGGCACGTTTGTGGGTCTGACAAGACTCTAAACCCTAAACCCCAAACCCTAAACCCTGAACCCTAAACGGGAAACCCGAAACCCTAAACACTAAGCCCTGAACCCTAGACGAGGCAAGATGCAAGTTTAACGGTGTAATGAGGACCTGAGGCTTTGGGAATCATAGAGTTTAATTTAGGGTTTAAATTAGCGTTTAAATCAGGGTTTGGCGATTAGGGTTTAGGGTTTGCGAAGAAGTTGAATTGAAAGGCAGTAGCCCGATTGGCTATTCTCTGGGGGTTTTTCGCCCGGTCTGCGTCGTTTGCTCTCAAATCAAGCATTTATTATTATTTATTTATTATTTATTTATTTATTTATTTATTTGCTTGTTTATTTATTTATTTATTTTTGTTTTATTCTCAAAAAATGGAAAGTTACCATTTGGGAATTCATGAACTTCTCTGCCGCCTGAGCTGCATGCTGCAGCACGCTTTGTGCGTCTGACACGGAAAAGAAATTCAAAGTTAAATTAATTAATTAATTTATAAATAAATAAATAAATAAATTTAATTTGTAAATTTAAACTTTATTTGAAGAAATAAATGAAGACTCGAGAATTGCTGCAGCCTCTTCACTCGCTCAGCCACCCTTGCGGCTGCATGCGCCGGTCCAGCCCCGAAGATCTAGGGTTTAGGGTTTAGGGTTTAGGGTTTGTTGAACCTGATACACATAAAACAGATGTCCTATTAGAGACACTGGTGACGCACGCACCGCTGGCTTCTCCTGCAGCAGCAGCAGCAGCAGCAGAACCGTCAACAGCAGCGGCGGAGGTTTCAACTGCAGCAGTTTCAACAGTTAGCCATTTGCTGCTGCAAATTTATTCTTCTTTATTTACTTTTAGCTGCAAGGAACAGCAATAAACTTCTCCTTCTGCTTCCTGCGGCCAGGGCCCCCCACTGCTGCAACAGCTGCAGCAGCTGCAGCAGCAACAGCAGCA
>NW_013545536.1:0-2536 GCF_000499545.2 Eimeria tenella
GGGGCCCCCAGAAGCCCCAGGGGCCCCCGAGGGACCCAGGGGCCCCAGGGGCCCCAAGAGTACGAGGGGCCCCTGGGACCCCCAGGAACCCAGAGAGAGATAAGAGGGGCCTCGTGTTGAGCAGCAGCAGCGGCAGCAGCTGCTGGCAGCGAAAGGGACGGGTACAGGCGAAGCAGCAGCACCAGTTTTGGGGTTAATGTGTTTCGGAAGTCTTTCAACAAAAGCTGAAACAGCTTTTGAAGCTTTTCGGAAATTCCTGAGAGCTGCAACAGCAGGAAAGTGGGACAGCCGGCTGAGGGTTTCGTCTCCTGTTTCCGTCAGTGTGTGCGGGCCCAGCTCGCCTGCTGCTGCTGCTGCTGCTGGTGCTGGTGCTGCTGCTGCTGCTGCTGGGCGCGGGGGGGGGCGCTGCTGCGCGCCAGGGGCGTGGGAGACGCCGACGCGACGCAGAGCTTCTAAGATTTGTCTTTGGGAATTTAAATTTATTGTTGCTGCTGTTTCTCCCAGCTGCTGCAGCAGCTCATTTGCTGCTTCCTCCTGGTCCTTCCGGAGACGATCCGCCAGACGATCCCAGCAGGCCTTGTCCAGCGCCATGCCGGTACGCTCCATAGCCACCACTGCAGCAGCAGCAGCAGCAGCAGCGGGAGCAGCAGTAGCAATAAGGACGGCAGCACTGGCTAGGCTGCAGCTAGTTGTCACAGCAGCACGGCAGCAGCACGAAAGGGGGCGACGCCCGCTTCGTGCTTGAGGCTGTTGCGCAGCAGCCTAAAGAACTTAGGGTTTAGGGTTTAGGGTTTAGGGTTTGAGGTGCTTGCCAGCCGGCAGAGTGCGGTGCTCGAGGTCTGCAACGCGCAAGAGCTGGTGCTGCTTCAGCCGACGGCTCAAGCGGTCGTGCAGCGGCAGCAGCACTGCAGCATCCCTGCAGCAGCAGCAGCAGCAGCAAAGCAGCAGCGATTGCGATGCATGCAGCAGCAGCAGCAGCAGCGCAACGAAAAGCGCATGGCAGCAGGCGCACCCCGCAGCTTGATATGCTCCCTCCGCGTCTACTTCACCGGGCGTCGGCTGTGCAGGGTTTAGGGTTTAGGGTTTAGGGTTTAAACCCTAGGTTCAGAATTTGACGTTTAGGGTTTGCGCGCCACTATCGGCCAGAGTTGAGGGTTTAAACCCCAGTACTCAAAGCTTAAGGATTCGTGCTTAAGGGCCACTAGGGTTTAGGGTTTAGGGTTTGAACCCTCGGGTTTGGGGTTTAGCGTTTAGGGTTTGGGTAGCTTGAGCTGGATGTCCATAGCAGCTATTCTTCCTTTAGTGGGTGCTGAATGCAGTCGCTGGCCTCTAAACTGTAGTCCCTAGGGTTTAGGGTTTAGGGTTTAGGGTTTAATACCTCGCTGCATAGATGAGTTGTTCCTCGTGAAGCTGCTGAGAGTCCCAGTTGCTGCTTTGCATGCGTTTGTGGAGAGCCTATGCCTAGGGTCTAAACTATAAACTCCACGCCTAGGGTTCAGCGTTTAGGGTTTAGGGTTTAGGGTTTAATACCTCGCTGCATAGAGGAGTTGCTCCTCGTGCAGCTGCTGAGAGTCCCAGTTGCTGCTTTGCATGCGTTTGTCCAAAAAAAGCCCCAAAGTCCTTTCCACAACTTGGGCCAAAGAAAACCCTCTTTGAATTTCTGCTGCTTCCAACAGCCGACTCGCCAGCAGCGAGTCAAACACTGGCGGGCTCACGCCCCCCAAAACCCCAGCCACCACCTTCGCGTTCGCCCTGCTGCTGCTGCTGCTGCTGCTGCTGCTGCTGCTCGTGGTGGTGTCGTGGCTGCTGCTGCTGCTGCTGCTTGTGGTGTCGCTGTTTGTGTTGTTGTTGTCGCTGCTGCTCCTGCTGTTCGTGGTGGTGTCGCGGCTGCTGCTGCTTGTGTCAGTGCTTCTGCTGCTGTCCGTGCTGCTGCTGTCCGTGCTGCTGCTGCTGTCGCTGCTCTCGCCGCTACTGTTCGTGGCGCTGGTGGTGCTGCTGCCGGGGCCCGCGCAGCTGCTGGCAGACTCCGCAGCCGCGAACCTGCACGCGCCCTGCTGCTGCTGCTGCTGCTGCTGCTGGAGGGTGAGGAGGAAGTTGGAAAGGAAGCTCAAGTCGAACTTTGCGTGGTGCATCACTTTAGTCACCAGCGGAGACTGCAGCAGCAGCAGCAGCCCTTGCAGAGCAGCAGCAGGCAGCTTGAACATATCATACAGCAGGCAGGGCAGCTCGGGCAGCGCCACTTGGACCAGCCTGCAGCACACACAACGCGTGCTGCTCCCCGCTGCTGCTGCTGCTGTTGCTGCTGCTGCTGCAGCTGAGTTAAGGCAAAGAGCTGCCTCACCTTAGCTGCGAAGTGTGGGGATCGAGTCCCGTCGTCTCCACGTCAAGGCCCATGGCGATGAGACCCTCGGGCTGCTGGTAGCCCCCTGCTTCAGGCTGCCAGTCAGGGTTAAGCCCTTGCTGCTGCTGCTGCTGCTGCTGCTGCTGCTGCTGCTGTCGCTGCGCGTCTGCTGCCTCCAAAAAGGCCATCAGCCGC
>NW_013545537.1:0-1599 GCF_000499545.2 Eimeria tenella
CGGGGGGGCCCCCCCGGGGGGCCCGAAGGCCCCCAGAGAGACCCTAAGACCCCCCAACTCAGCTGTGGGGCCCCTCGTGGCCCAGGGGCCCCTGAATGCCTGAGTGCCAATGCGGGGGCCCTAAAACTGGGAAGAAGCTCCTGGAGGGGGGCCCCTGGGGGCCCCTTGATCAAGGGGCCCCCGGGGGCTCCTTGATTGCTGTTCGTGCGTGTCCCTTGGCAGCATGGGTTACTGGGGGCCCCCCATGGAGTCCCTGCTGTGGGGCCCCCAAGGGGCCCCCCTAGTACCCTTTTGGGGGCTCCCCTCACTGCTGCTGCACTCAAGACCTCCTGAAGGGAGCAGCGCCTGGCCCTTGCTGGGGGGCCCCCTGGAGAGGCATAGCCCTTCCCCCGGCTGCAGTGGGGTAGGGGCCCTGGGGTGCCATGGGGGCCCCCCTGGGCCCCATCGGGAGGGGCCCCCCCGGCAGCGACGGGGAGGCGCTCCAGTACATGCTAGGGTTTGCGGGGCCCCCAATATCCCCTGTTTGAGGGTTTATAGTGGCATTAAGAAGATCTTCTTCTCTTTGGGGTCTTTCCTTGACGCCTACAGACACAAATCGAACCCCCCGCCAAACCCTAAACCCTAAACCCTAAACCCTAGGTAACAGCCGCTGAGCGAGCAAAACGCCCATGCAGCAGGAAACGAAACGTCAACACCAATTCTAAACCCTAAACCCTAAACCCTTGACCGTAAATCGAACAACACAGAGCCCCACCTGGGCCCCACGCTCGAGGACCGATGTTTTAGGGTTTGGGGTTTAGGGTTTAGGGTTTAGGCTTACAAACGAGGATGATGCAGCCAATGACAGCGACGGAGCCAAAAACCCCCAAAATGATCCACAAAATTAAAAGGGAAGGCGAAGTGGAATCATCGAAAATTGAAGAAACCGTGGAGCTCATGGAGGTGGTCCCTGCAGCAAACACGCCAATTTAGGGTTAAGGGTTTAGGGTTTAGGAGCACAAGCGGGGCCTGTGCATTAAAAAACTAAGCAGCAAACTGCTGAGGTGCCTATACAGTGCTGAGGTGTCTATACAGCTTTGAGGTGTCTATACATTGCAGTGTCTGTGCAGGTTTGAGGTGTCTGTACACCGCAGCAGTGTCTGCACAGCACTGCGGTGTCTGTACACCGCAGCAGTGTGTGTCCAGCACTGAGGTGTCTGCGCAGGTTCGAGTGTCTGTACAGCTGCGCCCACCGAGTTCGCAGAAGGTTTTGTCGGAGACAGAAAGTCTTTTGAAAGTGCCGCTGCACTTGCAAGCCACACTATTGGGGACTGAGTCGTCGCATGCAGCGTTGAGGGGGCATGCAGCAGCAGCAGCAAAGTCCTGGCAAGTGCATGCAGCAGCAACTGTGGGGTCTGCGCAGGGCTGCTTGTCCACCATTTTCTCGGGTGTACAGACAGCTCCCCCGTTCCACCCCGCGCTGCAGCTCCTTTTTCTGCATGCAAAGTTTTTCGGAGAAACACAAGAAAGTCTGCAGCTCCCGAAGGGCCCCCACTCCCCATAAGCAGCATCTTTGTCTTCACTGGCGATGGTTTCCACCCGCAGCAGCGGCTGCGGCGC
>NW_013545538.1:0-1591 GCF_000499545.2 Eimeria tenella
AAGCACCAGCAGCAACAGCAGCAGCAGCAGCAGCAGAAGCAGCAGCAAACCAGTTGGGGGTTGAGCCAGTCGGCCTCTGGTTCTGCTGGTTCAGCGTCTCCAAGGAGAGAAATAAAGGGGCGAGCCATGAAGAAGCGAGGTATAGCAGGTGCTGCTGTTGCTGCTGCTCCTGCTGCTGTTGCTGCTGCCCCTGCTGCTGCTGCTTTTGTTGCTGTTGCTGCAGCTGCTGTTTCTGCCGTTGCTGCTGTAGGTGGTGTGGCTGCTCTCGCTGCTGCTGCTGCTGCAGCTGCCGCATTTCGGGCAGCTGTAGAAAAAGTAGCAGCAGCAACACGACTCTGCCACATCCTCACAGCAACAGCAGCAGCACCCGTTGATGCTGCTGCTGCTGCAGCAGCACTTCCTGCTGCTGCAGTGCATCTGACAAAACCCAAGGGAAGTCCCATCTTTCCTCTAGGGGCCCCCCTTCTAGTCAATCCCTGGGGCCCCTTGGGGCCGCCCGTTGGCTGAGGGCCCCCCAGGGACCCCAGGGGCCCCCCGGGGCCCCCGGGAACCCCAGAGACCCTAAAGTAAGCAGGGGGCCCCCAGGGGCCCCCCACGCAGCAGGGGGCCCCCGGGGGCCCCTAGGTGGCCCTGGGTTTGGGGTTGGGGGCCCCCGGACCCCAGGTTATGGGGGATTCTTGAAGAGCCAGAGGGTACTGGGGGGTCCCCACAGCGATTTGGGGCCCTTTTGAGGCGCAGAGGGGCAGCTGGAGCCACTTGAGCAGCTCCAAAGAGTTAAAAGTGTATTAATAATTATTATAATTAATTAAATGATGCAATAAAGACAATTAAGAGGGGTTTCGGCGAAGATCCGCGAGCGCGCTGGTGCTGCAGCTGCTGCGCTGCTGCTGCTGTCGATCCTGCTGCTGCAATATGTGTGGGCTGCACGCTTGAAGCAGCAGACTGCAGAGTTTTAAGTTTGAATTGCTTCTTAATTCTTTTTTTTGTAGTGTTCTGTGCATGCAGCCCCACTGGAGTGCGTGTGCTGGGGCTCCCGATTGAACTATGGTTTAGGGTGTAGGGTTTAGGGTCTAGGGTTTAGGCTTTAGGGTTTACAGTTCAGGGCGCTGGGACCGAAGATAAGTGCATTCTGCCTATTTGCCAGCTCGTGGGGCAGCATGCTGCCTTAGAATCACAAGACAAGCAGCAGCAGCAGCTGCTGCAGTGGCGGCAGCAGCAGCTGCTGCAGCAGTAGCAGCAGCAGCACCGGCACTGTATTGCTATGCACCGCTCCGCAGCAGCAGAAGCCAAAGGGGGCGACCCTGCAGCAACAAGACCTGCGACAGTTCACGCTGCAGCAGCTACAGGAGCAGCAACAGCTACAGCAGCAGCAGCTGCTGCAGCAGCTAAAGATAGTAGGTCAGCTGGAGCACAAATGTAACAAACAGCAGCAGCAAATTAGCAGCCGCTTGACCCAGTTGTAAGTGCCGTACTGGCCACATGGCTGTGCTCCGATGTGTGAGTAGCAGCAGCAGCAGCAGTAGTAGCAGGAGCAGCAGCAGCATGATGCAGGCAGAGCATGCAGCAGCGAGGCGGGTGGGGGCGCCGCAGG
>NW_013545539.1:0-2050 GCF_000499545.2 Eimeria tenella
AGCAGCAGCAGCAACAGCAACAGCAGCAGCAGCAGCGGCAGCAACAGCAGCAGCAGCAGCAGCAACAGCTGGCCGGGTGTCCTTCGCTTGCGTCTCTGTGCTGCAGCAAGTTGGTCTCCCGCTGCACCAGCATTTCAGATTTGCTGCAGCTTTCAGGTGTATGTACACGGCTGCTGCTGCTGGAGCTGTATGACTTTTGCTGCTGCGCCTTGTTGCTGAACCTGCCGCTGCTGCTGCTGCAGCTGCAGCAGCAGCAGCAACAGCAGCAGACTCAGCACCCCCACCGCCCTCTGCTGCTGCAGCGCGCTGCTGCAGCAGGCATGCAGCTGCTGCTGGCGCAGCTAGCAGATAAGGGGGCCCTCAGGGGGGCCCCCAGCAGCGACCCAGGGTCCCCTCGGGCCCTGGGGAGCCCCCCTGAGGGGCCCTTTGTTGCTGAAGCAGATATCTATGGGGACTCCCCTCTCTACCGTACCCAAAATGGGGGGCCCCAGGAGGGGGGCCCCCCTGAGGGATGGGCCCCCCTTGTGGGGGTTTCCCTGGGGGGCCCCCTGCCTCCTGTGTTTGGGTGCATCTCAAGACCCCCAGGGGCCCTTTTAGGGGCCCCAGGGGGGCCCCCAAGGGATCAATGGCTCAGCACTTTAGCTTTAGAAGAGGGGCCCCTCTGGGAAGCAACAGAGGCAGCAGAAGCTGCTGCTGCGGGAATGCGCGCAAGGGACTCAAAGGGGCAGCAGCAGCAGCAGCAGCAACAGAAGCAGCAGCAGCAGAGGCAGCAGCAGCAGTCGACGCAGCCGCAAAATAAAGACCCCCGGCACCAGGGGAGGCAAAAGCAGCAAAGGAAGCAGCAGCACCAACAGCACGCCGAGCAGCAGCGGCAGCAGCAGGAGCAGCAGCAGCAGCAACAGCAACAGGATCATCTGTCAGCTGCTGCGCCTTGGGCGCTTCCAGAAACAGCAGGGGGCCCACAGTCAAGTTCAGGGGCCCCGTCGGCACTTTATGCTGCTGCAGCACCCCAGCAGGAGCAGCAGCAGCTGCAGCAGCAGGGTCCACCGCAGAGGACGAAGCAGCAGCAAGCCCCACAGCAGCAGCAGCAGCAGCAGCAGCACACAGATGACGAGTGGCAGCAGGCTAGGGGCGCCCGGGGGCCCCGCGGAGGCAGCTACTCCTCTACAGTGAGCAGCAGATCTCAAGAAAGTCCTTATTTAAGGGCCCCCCAAAGTTCTTTGGTGGGGCCCCGCTGCAGCCCTTTGGGGGGCCCCCCTGGGGGCCCCCCAGCAGGGGCCTTGTGGGGCCCCCCGTTGCCTCCCGCAAGAATGGCAAGGGAAGGCCCCCAGGGGCCCCCGGCAGCAGCAGCAGCAGCAGCAGCAGCAAGGGCGGCCCCCATGAGGGTGGCTTTGGAGGCCCTAGTGCGGGTAAGGCCCAGCAAAACGTCTTTAAAGCTGCAGAGCCTTTTGGCTGAGAGGCAGGACCCCGAGGGGGGGCCCCTGGAGGGGGGCCCCCTAAAGGGGGGCCCCCCAGAGGCGCGGGGGGCCCTTGCTGAGGGGCGGCGGGCCTGGGGGCCCCCCAAGGCGGGCGCAGCAGCAGCAGCAACCAGCATCAGGGAGGTCATGGAAGAGGAGCTGCAGCAGCAGCAGCACCTGCAGCAGCAGCAGAAACAGCAGCAGCAGCAGCAACAGCAGAAGCAGCAGCAGCCACGGGAGCGCGCGCCGAGGGCCTTAGTCCCTAGCTTGCGCACAGCGGGGGGGCGCGCGGGGGCCCCCAAGACCCGGGGGGGCCCCCTGCTGGACCCTAGCTGCAACAAATGGGGCCCCCAAGCAGCAGCAAGGGTACAGGGTACTGCCCCACAGGGCCCCACACTTTCTGAAATTGAAGAGGAGGAAAGAGAGACAGCTTTGGCTATTTTGTTGGTTGAAGAGTCTCTATTTTATGAGCAGTTTGTGGAGACAGAGGGGCCCCCCGAGGGGCCCCCCGGGAGCCCCCCAGGGGGGCCCCCAGAGGGGCCCCCAGAGGGGGCCCCCCACGGCTTGGGGGGCCACCTGCAGGGGGCCCCCAC
>NW_013545540.1:0-1818 GCF_000499545.2 Eimeria tenella
AGCAGCAGCAGCAGCAGCCGCTGCTGCAGCTGCTGCAGCTGCACGCTCCAGCTAGCAGCACCAAAACTCAACTCTTGCAGGGGGGCCCGAATGGGCCTTTTAGGGGCCCCCCCAATGCCTGTACAGCAGCTCCGCAGGCCCAAGAAAAAGAGCTAGTACCCTGTGGCTATGAGGGGCCCCTTGGGGGGCCTCTCAGGGGCCCTGGGGGCCCCTCAGGGGTTCCCAGGGCCCCCCAGGACGCCTGGGGACCCCTCAGGGGCCCCCAGGGGCCCCCCTGCCCTTGGGGGCCCCTTTGGAGCCCCCAGGGGGCCCCGTACCCTTGGGGGGTCCCCCAAGGGCCCTCAGGGGCCCCCGGGGGCCCTAAACCTGGTTTGTAGCATGCGACGAGGGAGATTGTCTCCTTTTGTTTTTGTGTCTCTTTGTGTCATTTTAAATTAATTATTTATTCTATTTTTCTTTTATTATTCTTATATTTGACTCTTTATTTGACTTAGTTGCCAAACTTTTTCCCCTTTGTCTTTTTTTTTGCCTCCTTGCTGCACTAGTTGGATGCAGAGAGCCCCTGGCAGCTGCTGCTGAGGTGTACGTACACCGGAACCCGAAAAAGCCCCTACGAACTGCAGCAGCAGCAGCAGCAGCAGCAGCAGCTAGGCATCAACAACTCCCGCCTCTGTGACGGCAAAAGGAGTTGCTGAGGGGGGCAGGTGTGGGGCGAACAAGACGTGCATGCAGCGCATGCGCTCCAGCTGTCCGTACACCTGCTGCTGCTGCTGCTGCTTGGGGCCTGCAGCAGCAGCAGCAGCAGCAAAGTCCTCCGCAGCAGCAGCGTCTGCGCTGCTGCAGCGCGGGAATATTCGAGACAAAAAGAGACGGTAATGGAGACAGCTGCCCCACACCTCCCCCAGCGCAGCGCGCAGGTCCCCCGGGGGGTCTGCTGCTGCTGCAGCAGCTCGTGCTGCTGCTGCTGCTGCTGATGCTGTTGCTGCCATGTTTGCAGCTGGCGGCCAGTCGTGCTGCTGCTGCAGCATCAGCGGCCGCTGCTGCTGCTGTGGGTCACCCAGCCGACGCCTCTTAGCATCCTCTGTCTCGAAGTCTATTTGCTGCTGCTGCTGCTGCCAGCGTGGCCCAGCAGCAGCAACAGCAGCTGCTGCAGCAGTAGCTGCAGAACTGGGAACTATTCTTGCTGTTACGTGGTTGACGACGAGGCAGCAGCAGCTGTGTTCAGCAGCAACTCTGCGAAGCAGCGCAGCAAGCCTGACGAGCTTGCTGTTGCGAGCTGCTGCTGCTGCTGCTGCTGCTTCTCCTTGCTTCAGCAGCGCAGCAACAGAATCAACTACCAGCAGACACACGCGGCCCTTAGCAGCAATTAATCTTGGCAGCTTATAAAGGAGACAGGGGACAAGTTCTTCTTCGCAGCTTATCTCCTCTACCAGGATCTGCTGCAGCAGATTTGCTGCTGTTGCTGCTGCTGCTGCTGTGCTGCTGCTGCTGCTGCTGCTGCTGCTCGCTGCAGAGCGACGCAGCAGCCGCTCCAGCAGCAGCTCCCCAAGGCGCCCGGCAGGGAAAGACCCCTCCGAGTGCAGGTAGTAGACCACCCCGCTGCCGCTGCTGCTGCTGCAGTGGAGCAGCTGCTGGCGCTGCTGCTGCAGCAGGTGCTGCTGCAGCACGCACTCAGCAGCAACTGACAACACAAACTGCGTCTTGCCACTTCCTGCTGCTCCACAAACTTCCCCCAACATGCCTGTGGGGAGGCCCCCCCCGAGGGCCCTATCTAGGGCGGGTTCGTGCAGCGGCAGCAGCAGCTGCTGCTGCTGCTGC
>NW_013545541.1:0-2843 GCF_000499545.2 Eimeria tenella
GGCGCCCCTCCTTCTGCTGCTGCTGCTGCTGCTGCTGCTGCTGCTGCTGCAGCTGGAGGTGCCTGCGGGGGCTCGCTGCGAGTGTTCCTTCAACCCTCTGGACCCTTCGGTGGTTTGCGTCGCTGGAGATGGAGTTTTTTATTTATTTAAATTTCAAGAAAACCATTTCAAACTTTTGTCCAACTTCATTCTCAAAAGACAAAACCCTAAAATCACTGCCCACCAGTGGCTCGCAGAAGACGCGCTCCTCCTCTCCACGCACGCCGGTGGGGTTTAGGGTTTAGGGTTTAGGGTTTAGGGTTTACCGTTTAGGGTTTACCGTTTAGGGTTTAGGGTTTAGGGCCTGGAGTTTGGGGTTTTGGGTTTGGGGTTTACGGTTTGAGGGGTAGGGTTTAGGGCTTAGGGTTTAGGGTTTAGGGTTTGAGGGCTAGAATTTAGGGCGTAGGGTTTGGGGGTTAGGGTTTAGGGTTTAGGGTTTGGAGCTGTTTGCGGCTGTTCTAGCGCCGTTTTTTCCGTCTTCTGGCCAGCTGCTTGTCTGCTGCTGCTGCAGCGTTTAGGGTTTAGGGTTTAGGGTTTAGTGTTTAGGGTTTGCGTGCAGGCGAGCTGCTGCTGCTGGACTCTCAGGGGGAATTAATTCGGTGTCTGTCTTGCTCTCCGGGTGTACAGGGAGCTCTGAGGTGTATAGACACCTTTTCCGGGGGTTTTGTTTGCGGGGGAGAAGCAGCAACAATTAGGGTTTACAACAGAAACCCTAAACCCTCGCTCAAAACCCTCGAGGGTTTTGCAGACCCCAAAACCTTCTACGAGCTCACCGTCGACGTCGCCATCGACCACCCAGCCGCCGGTAACAAACCCTAAACCCCCTAAACCCTAAACCCTAAACCCTAAACCCTAAACCCTCAGTGAACGTATTTAGTTTGGGGTTTAGGGTTTGGGGTTTAGGGTTTAGGACTTTGTTGTTGCTGTTTGTTGCTTCTTCTGATTTATTATCACCTTCTTTTCCTCAAGTAGCTCTGCCCCCGCCGTCAAACCCTAAACCCTAAACCCTAAACCCTAAACCCTAAACCCTAAACCCTATATTGTTTGAGAGTCAGGTTCGTGGGTCAGCAAAACAACAATTTAGGGTTTTCGGAATTGAAGAACTAAACCTCACTTGACTTTCGCTGCTGCGCAAGCGCGGGCGGGGGCCCCAGCCCGAACCCGTAAACCCTAAACCCTAAACCCTAAATTGTGGTTTGCGGGAACGCAGAGGGCGCTGCTGCGACGGGGGTGGCCGTGAGCCCAAAGGAAGACTTGGTTGCAATTTATTTGGACAACAACCAAATCTTTTTGATGGATTTAAAATCGGAAAATAAAAAAGAAAATAAAAAAAAAGAAAATAAAAATAAAGAAATTAAAAATAAGGAAATTAAAAATAAAGAGAATAAATTCCAACTCTCCAAAACCTCCGCCCCCGCCATTGCCTTCCTCCACGCGCCTTTCCACACAGGGCCCATCCTCGGCGAGCCCCAAACCCTAAACCCTAAACCCTAAACCCTAAACCCTGAACCCTAGGCCCTAAACCCTAGGTCCTGAACCCTAAACCCTTGTCCCTGGGCAGTGGATGCACGCTGGGCGCTTGTCCCTAGATCCTGGTGCTGGACAAGAAACCCTAAACCCTAAACCCTAAACCCTAAACCCTAATCCCTAAAGCCTAATCCCTAGCGTTGCATGCGGTAGCGCCTCTCTCTAAACCCTAAAAAAGTGTTTCTTTGCGCCTTCAATTCACTTTATCCAGCCTTCTAATAAACATATTTATTTATTTATTTATTTATTTATTTATTTATTTATTTATTTATTTATTTATAGGGCTTGACGTTTGCCTGCAAAAGCCCCTGGCGGTTACCTGCGGCGAAGACCAAACCATTAGGGTTTGGAATTACCTAAACCCTAAATTAGAGTATATGCAAAAGTTCAAAGAAGAGGTTTACTCTGTGGCTTTTCACCCCTCCAGCTACCACATCCTCGCGGGCTTTTCCGACAAGCTCAGGTAGGGTTTAGGGTTTAGGGTTTAGGGTTTAGGGAGGCTTACGGTTGAGGGGTCGTTAGAGGCCGGCGAGGTCTAGGGTTTAGGGTTTAGGGTTTAGGGTTTAGGGTTTCAGTTTTGCTGCAGCAGCTCGTGGCGTTCGGGCCGCGCAGTTGCCCCCTTTAGGGTTTGCGAGGGTTTAGGGTTTGCGAGGGTTTAGGGCTTGCGAGGGCATAGGGTTTGCGAGGGCTTAGGGCTTGCGAGGACTTCGCGTTTGCGACTTTTTAGGGTTTTGTAGGGTTTAGGGTTTACGGGGGTTTAGGGTTTGCGCGGGTCAGGGGCTGCGCGGCGCGCGGCCCGACCCGGCGAGGGTTTAGGGTTTAGGGTTTAGGGTTTAGGGTTTAGGGTTTGCGCAGGCTGATGAACCTGATGGTGGGGGAGCTGCGGACAGTGTGGGAGGCGGGCATTCGGGGCTGCTGCTGCTGCTGCTTCAGCAGGGGGGGGCAGCTGTTTGCTGCAGCAAACCAAACCCTAATTGAGGTTTTCAAAATGTATTCTTTTTCTCACTTCCAAACCCTCAAGGGACACACAAGTCCTGTTGCTGCTGTTGCTTGGGCAGCAGATGATTCTTCCTTGGCTTCCGCGGGCCTCGACGGGGCCGTTTACGAGTTCCGCCTCGACCCAGTAGGGTTTAGGGTTTAGGGTTTAGGGTTTAGGGTTTAGGGTTTAGGGTTTGGGGCTTGGCGCTTGGGGGTTGGGGGTTGGGGGTTGGGGGTTGGGGGTTGGGGGTTGGGGGTTGGGGTTTAGGGCTTGGGGTTTAGGGTTTGGGGTTTAGGGT
>NW_013545542.1:0-1069 GCF_000499545.2 Eimeria tenella
CCCCCCTCCTGGGGGGCCCCGGGGGCCCCCCCCCCCACCCAGTACCCTCACAGGCGGGGCACCCCAGGGGCCCCCTGGGGCCCCTTTTAGCGGGCCTTGGGGGCCCCTGGGGGCCCCCCTGGGGGCCCCCTGGGGGGCCCCCCTGGGGGCCCCCAGGGGCTACAGGGGGCCCCTGGGGGCCCCCAAAGTGCGGAGCTGAGGCGCTCAAGCCGGGGGGCCCCCCGGGGGCCCCCTCAGGGGGCCCCCCAGGGGGGCCCCCGGGGGGGCCCCCCGGGGGGCCCCCCAGGGGCTCCCATGAATGGGGCCAATCTGCTGAAGCTTCAATTTGGTAAGTGATTTTGTCTTTGTCAGTTATAAAGACTTTGTGAATAAAAGAAGTTGGGGTTTCCGCAAAAAGACAAAAAGTGCTGATGCAGGGGGTGGGGACGGGGACTCCCCTGCACGCACAAACCCTAAACCCTAAACCCTAAACCCTAAACCCTAAACCCTAAACCCTTGGCCAAAAAGCGAGCCGAGGCACGCTGACGGCGAATCTCCGCAACAGCAGCAGCAGAAGCAGCAGCAGCAACAGAGGAGCTCCCATAACAGCATCAACAGCAGCATCAACAGCAGCATCAACAGCAGCAGCAGTAACAGCAGCAACAGCAGCACTAACTCAACGAGAATGGTGTATAGAGTGTCCTGCAGCAGCGCATTTGGCTGACAAGTGAGGCCCTGAAGTTGCTGCTGCAGCTGAGCTGTAGATACACCTGAAGGCTGAGGTGTACAGACACCTGAGCAGCGCGCAGACATTTTGCTGCAGCCCAGAAAAAGCCCCTGCTGCTGCTGCTGCTGCTTTTGCTGCTGCTGCTGCTGCAGCTGCTAGAGCTGCTGCTGCGCTTCCGTTTCCCCCTCTGCTGCAGCACCTGCTGCTGCTGCTGCTGCTGCTGCTCTTTGAATTTGCTGGAGCAGCAAAAAATAAAAAATATCACAAGTCGAAGTGTGTACAAATCAAAAAAGTGAGAAGACCCTTGGGGGGCCCCCCGGGGGCCCCCCGGGGGCCCTTCCGGGGGCCCCTTGGGGGCCCCTA
>NW_013545543.1:0-2500 GCF_000499545.2 Eimeria tenella
GCTGCTGCTGCTGCTGCTGCTGCTGCAGTCCAGCAGCTCTGTCACGCGATGTCGCTGCTGAGACGCAGCAACTGCGTCGTGCTGCTGCTGCTGCTGCTGCTGCTGCTGAGTGGCTATCAAATCAAGAGGCCAACTCCCTGTCTCCCGCAGCAGACATTCGCCGGAATCCATTGCATCTCCTCCGTCTCTGTCTGCGGCAGCAGCAGCAGCAGCAGCAACTCCTGCTGCTGCTGCCGCTGCTGCTGATGTCGGTACGCACACGCTGCCGGGGTCACGTATCCCGCCGTCGCCAAGCAAGGCGGTTGCTGCTAGCAACATTGGGTCTACTGCTGCACCTGCTGCTGTTGCTGCTGCTGCTGCTGCTGTGGTCCACTGGTCCCGTCTGTCTAAACCCTGCAGCAGCAAATTGCTGCTCATGTGCTGAAGCAAAAGAGTCTGCGCATTTGACTTCTGCGCGTCTTTGGGCTGCGGCGCCTGCAGCAGCTTGCTTCCGTCTGCTGCTGCTGCTGCTGCTGCTGCTGTTGCTGCAGCAGCTGCCGGAGATAAGCTCTTCAGCGAACGCCGCACTTCTGCTAGCAGCAAACCGGCCCCTGCATGCGCCTCGGGGTCCCACTGCCGCCCCGCATTATCTGGCACGAGTTTGCTGCTGTCACTGCTGTTGCTGCTGCTGTTGCTGCTGCTGTTGCTGCTGCTGCTGCCGCTGTTGCTGCTGTTGCTGCTGATGCTGCTGCTGCCGTTCGCCTGCATGTCTGGGGTATTGTTTGTAGCACCTAAGCAGCTGCCATTCCATGTCCATGGGCTGATGTCTGTGCCCAGCAGCTGCTGCGGCTGTTGCTGCAGCAGCAGCTGCTGCTGCTGCTTTGGCTGCTGCTGCTGCTGCTGCTGCTGCTGCTTCGACTGCTGCTGCTGCTGCTGCTTTGAGACGCAGCGTGTCCAGCTCTGCTTCCACGCATATGCTACAGTTGAGTCTGTTGCTGCTGCTGCTGCCTGCTGCAAACCGGCTGCAGCAGCTGTGGCTGAAATAAGCTGTTTCTGAGAGGGTGCCAGCAGCCCTGCTGCACCTGCTGCTGCTGCATCTTCTGCAGCAGCAGCAGCAGCAAAAGGCGCACTCACCGGGCCGCTGCTGTTGCGGGGGTCTGTTTCCACCCCGTCATCTTCTGGCAGCAAAAAGGCTTCTTCACTGGAGTCCCAGTCCGTCAGCAGCAGCTGCTGCTCTTCGCAGGCAGTGTCTTCCGCTGCTGCTGCCGCTGCTGCTGCTGCAGTGGTTGCTGCCGCACCTCCTGCCGCCGCTGCTGCTGCTGGCGGCAGCAGCGCCATATCCACCTGTTGCGAGGCGGCGCCGAGGGGCTGTTCGTCCTGCAGCTGCAGTATCTGAAGCTGCTGGAGCTGCTGCAGCTGCTGCTGCTGCTGCTGCTGCTGCTGCTGCTGCTGCCAGGGCCAGAGAGAGCCCTGGGCGTCCCTGGGGTCCACGAGGCCCCCGAAGCTGTCGTCGAGCTCCTGCGCCCCCTCACCCTCAGCAGCAGCAGCAGCAAGAAAGGATCTGCTGTGGCTGGCAGAAGAGATTGTGGAAACACTAATTAGGGAATCCTTGTTAACAGGAGAGTCTATGCAGCAGCAAATGGTTTCTTCCTGCTGCTGCTCCTCTTGGCCCTCCGCGGCGCCGCGGGCGGGAGCCGCGTCCTCGGCCTGCAGCTGGAGCTGCTGCTGCAGCTGCTGCTGCAGCTGCTGCTGCTGCTGCTGCAGCTGCAGCAGCTGCTGCTGCTGCTGCTGCTCGTGCCGCACCTCCCCGTACAGGCCGTGCCGAGCGCCTCCCAGCGAAGCGCAGCAGCTGCCAGCGAAGGGCACCATCTGCAGCTGGGGGGCGACTGACGGGGCAGCAGCAGCAACTGCGGACGCAGCAGCAGCAGCAGCAGCAGCAGCGGCAGCAGCAGCAGCAGCGACGGGGGGCTTCTGCGGGCTCTCCTGAAACGCCGGCGCTTCCAAAAGGCTCACCCGGGACATTATAAAGGAAGCAGCTGCTGCAGTCTGGGGGAGGAGAAGACCCGCAGAGACGGAGCAGCAAAGAGACGCACTTCGAGTCGAGGGTTTAGGGTTTAGGGTTTGCAGTGTGCGAGGGCCGAGGGTTTCCAAGGCCCCTTCTGGAATTAAAGGAACAAATATAATTCAAAAGACACAATTCTACAGTTCAAGAAGAACGCTACAGCGCCAGGAACTGCAGCAGCAGCAGCAACCGCAGCGGCAGCAGCAGCAGTTGCAGCAGCAGCAACAGCGGCAGCAGGTAGGTCTACTTCCCGGGGCCTCAGCAGCTGCCGGCCTCTTCTCCGCCGCTTCGGAGGCTTAAAAGGATTACTTTCATCTGATGAAATGCATTTAAATCGGTAAAGACTTATCCTCGGGAACAACAAAGAAAAACAAGGAGGAGGATCGAGACCTGCACGTACACCCCAGGTGACCTGCGGTGTACAGACAGCGCCGTATTGTGCAAAAGAAATCCAGAAAG
>NW_013545544.1:0-1709 GCF_000499545.2 Eimeria tenella
CGGTGCTGCTGCTGCTGCCGCTGGGTCTTCTGCTGCTGCTGCTGCTGTTTCTGCTGGCTTGCCTGCTGCTGTAGGTCGAAACCTAGGAGCAGCAGTCGCTTGTTCTGCTGCTGCCGCGACTGTGTGCTGCTGCTGCTGCTTTCCGCCTCCTCGGGCGCCCGGCATCTGCTTCCACGTTCCGCTGCTGCTGCTGCTGCTGCTGCTGCTGTCAGGGCCTGCTGAAGCCAACGCTGGAGCGGCTGCTGCTGCGCAGTGGCGGGGGCCCCACAGACACTTTATCCCCCCATTGGCGGTTTACGCTGGTGGGGGGGGCCCTTTGTGTGTGTCTGTATAGTCCCCCTGCTGCTGCTGCTGCTGCTGCTGTGCTGCTGCTCTATTCCCGGTGGCTGCTGGACGCGGCCAACAGCAGCAAACAGCCCCCCATGGTCAACGCAGTTGCTGCCTTCGGCCTCATGCAGCTGCTGCACCAACTCAAAAAGAATACCGCAGCAGCGCCCCAAGAGCGTAAACCCTAAACCCTAAACCCTAAACCCTACTTGACACACACCGCAGACTGCCCGCGCACCCGCCCAGCAGCAGATGCGCCGACGGGCTTGCCCGCGACATGTCTTCTGCTGCTGCTGCTCTGTGCTGCTGCTGCTGCTCTGTGCTGCTGCTGCTGCTCTGTGCTGCTACTGCTGCTGCTGCTGCTGTGCTGCAGTGCTGCAGCGGCTGCACGACCCGAACACTTTGGGGCGGCTGCTGACCACGCTGGTGTGCATACACCACGAGAGCATCCGCGGGGCGCAGGGCGCCCACGAGGGCAGCAGCAGCAGCAGAGCAGCAGCAGCAGCAGACAGCAGCTTCCCAATTGTTGCTGCTGTTGTCAAACTAGATAAAACTTGGCCCGAACAAAGGGCCCCCCGTGTCTCTCGGCTGCTGGCGCTGCACAATTTGCTGTTTGTCAAGACCCTGCTGGGCTTCCTCTACCGCACCAGGCACCTGCTGCAGCAGCAGCAGCAGCAGCAGCAGCAGGGAGGGGAGGGCATGGAGGTGGACGAACCCGCAGCAGCAGCAGCAGCAAGCTTCGAGGAGCTGCTGCAGCAGGGACTGGCTCCAGTTCTTAAGGGCCTCTTCGAGGCCCCAAACAGCGAACTAGACAAACACATAACTGCTGTTGAAGTTGCTGCTGCTGCAGCTGCTGCTGCAGCAAAATGGGAGGACCCGAAGGCCAGGGAGACCCTCTGGAATATTCTGTGTCCTCTTATGGCAAGTTTTGAATGCTCCAAACCCTAAACCCGAAACCCTCCCCAGTCTCTAAACCCTACCTAAACCCTAAATCCTGGCTAAACCCTAAACCCTACCTAAACGCTAAACCCTACCCAAACCCTAAACCCTACCCAAACCCTAAACCATTCTAAGCCCTAAAACCTATCCAAAACCCTGAAATGGTCTGTGAACTCTACGTAAACCCTAAACCCTCAAGTGTTAGCTAGGCTCTCAATTTTACCTGGACCCTAGACCCCACCTAAACCCTAAACCCTAATTTGTGGTTTGGGGTTTGCTGCAGTCGGCAAGCTTCGCCCGGCTAGATGATGAACGTTTAGCTGCCTGGGCTGACGGCCTGAGGTTTGCGCTGTGTCCTTCTGCTGCACCGTTGCTGCCACCAAAGCAGCAGCAGCAGCAGCAGCAGCAGCAGCTGAGGGGAGCAGCAGCTGCTGCTGCAGCGG
>NW_013545545.1:0-1293 GCF_000499545.2 Eimeria tenella
CCCGCGAGGCCCACACCTCCGTGCGGGCCCCTCGGGGGGCTGCGGGTTCGCAAAGGACGAAGCACTTCCCCCAGTTATGCGGGCAGGCCCCAGCAGACTTCATTTCGCCACCTGACCGACCACCGCTTGGTTCACAGCGGGCCGCTACACCCGCCGGTCGAGCACATCCAACAAAGCGCAACTATTTCTAGGCATACACCCATCACGCTGTCGGTAATGAGATTGTATCCATGCACGCCGCGTGGCTAGCATACAGGCTGGAGGGAACTAGCGGAACTTTGGTGAAGTGCCGCTTGCCACGTATCCGCTTTAATACGCATCAGAACGCGCAGGCAAATATTCAAGTACTTACTTGCATTGATGAGCACAGAACAATGTTGCGATCCACGTTGCTGCATAGGCACTAGGCGAGTAGTGTGCACTGAATCGGAAGTAAGGGGCTATGGCTTTACACTGTGGTCTATTTGTGTTAGCCAGGGCTGAGGGGCTCCTTGGTTAGCAGTTGAGTGTGGAGAGGCACGAATACACTGTGTGCCTTGGCAGAGGACTGGAAGAGGCAACAGGGTCACTAGCGTTTTGTTGGTTCAGTCAGATCTAACGGTAAGCAGCGAAGAACTGTTAGGCAGGAGCCGGAAAAAGAAGGTAGAGCGGGGTTAGAAGCATCAAATGGTGAGTGTTGGGGGCAAATTCAGTTTGGGACGTGGTGGCAGGGTTTGGTTAGGCGGAGCAATAAGTATTTGGCGTGGGACGCCTGTAAAAAGCAACGGGGAGGACTAATTTGCGGAGCGACAGAATGTAATGAGGGCAGGCGAAGAGCAGATTTGCTCGTGGAAAGAAGTGAAACGTGCAAATCTGTGAATATTAGTCGAGTCGCGGGAGAATCTTTGTGTGGAAGGCGTTTTCGAGAGTAAACACAGGTGTGGCTGTTTCGATTCGGAACTGAACACGGGGGAACATGCAAGAAAAGAGTCAGAAAGGGCGAGCATAGTTGATTTATAGAAGTAAAATGACGTTTGTGAACTGTCACGAGTGAGTGTACATTTAGAAAAGGGCAGAAGAAGTGGGAAATATAGTGTAGGAATAGGGTAGTTGTGTTGTATAAAAAGCCTGGTGTGGAAGCTGTCTGTCTGGCGCCAGACCCCGCAGCGGGCAGTTCCGCGGTCCCTGCACTCACCACAGTGGGGGCTTTTCCCTGCTCTGTTCCCAGCCTCGGGCGGTCCGCCCCGCATCATCTCCCGCGAGGCCCACACCTCCGTGCGGGCCCCTCGGGGGGCTGCGGGTTCGCAAAGGACG
>NW_013545546.1:0-1112 GCF_000499545.2 Eimeria tenella
CTGGGGGAGCCCCGGGGGGCCCCCGGGGCCCTTGGGGGCCATGGGGGCCCCCTCCTGACCCCCGAGAGCCCTCAAGGGCCCAGAGGGCCCCCGGATGTCTTAGAAGACAGAGCCTGAAGGCAGTTTCAGCCAAGGTCTCGAGGAGGGCGCCCCGGAGGGGGTGTGCTGCTGCAGTCTTTGCTGGCAGCAAAGCCAGCTGCAGGGCCTGCTGCAGCGCCTCGAGAAGCAAAAAGTCTTCAAAGAGGCTGGCGCATGCTGCTGCTGAAGCCCCAGCTAGCCACAAGGCGCTGTCCAGCAGCAGCGCCAGCCCACGAGCTGCACAGCAGAAGCACTTGGGGATATTTGCTGGGGATTCCTGGGCCTTGATTTGCTGGCAGAGGCCTTCAACCCGCCTTCTTAGCTCTGCAGCAGCAGCAGCAGCAGCAGCACAAACGCAGCACATTCTCGTGAATGTCCACTGCGGGCTGCTGCAGCTCTGCTGCAGCAATTAAGGGCTGCGGAGGGGCTCTGAGGGAAGAGACTGCTGCACCTGCTAGAGCCGTGACACCCCAATCCTCGAGCGCTTGTTGCCTAGCAGCAGCAGCAGCAGCAGCAGCAGCATCTGCTGTTGCTGTCCCAGGTGTTCGGTCTCCTGCTGCTGCAGCTGAGCCTAAACTCAGTATGAGCTCCTGCAGCAGCGAACGGCAAAAGCTGCGTGTTCTTTCGTCTTCTGAGAATCTGTAGGCAGCAAGAATAGTCACAAAATTAATCCTGGACTCTAGGTACCAAAGCGCAAGCCCTAAACCCTAAACCCTAAATCCTAAACCCTAGCTTGCACACATCAAACCCTAGCACTTCCTGGGCGCAGATGCACTGAGAAGCGCTGCGGATGGGCCAGCTGGCGACGCTGCTGCTGCGTCTTAGTGTTTCCCTTTAAAAACCCCGGCTGCTGCTGCTGCTGCTGCAAGCTGGACTCAGGTAACCAAGAAACTGACAGTGCAAAGGGCTGCAGGAGCTCTATGAGGCGCTGCCCCTGCGCCAGCACGCATTTACTCGTCTCAGTCTGCTCTGCAGTGGCTCCCTCTGCTGCTGCTGCTGCTGCGGGACCTGCAGCAGCAGCAGTCGTCCCTGCT
>NW_013545547.1:0-1476 GCF_000499545.2 Eimeria tenella
TGCTGCTGCTGCTGCTGCTGCTGCTGTTGCTGCTGCTGCTGTTGCTGCTGCTGCTGCTGCAGACATACCTTGGCAGCTAGGGCAGGGCCCCAGTTGGCGGAGTCCGCAACACTGCGGTAAAGTGCTGCGGACAAACAAAACCCTAAACCCTAAACCCTAAACCCTTAATCCTATGCGTTCAACTCTTATTTCTGTGAAATGTTTAGTGCCCTCGGGACCACCTGTAAACTCTAAACCCCAAACCCTAAACCTTAAACCCTAAACCCTAATTACCTGCAGCCTCAGCAAAGTCCCTCACGCCCTCCTCAAGCCATAATTTGGGCTGAAAAAGCCACCCGTCAAACGACTCGCCTGAACACAAACCCTAAACCCTAAACCCTAAACCCTAAACTTTAAACCCTAAACCGTAAACCTTAAACCCTAAACTCTGAGCCCAAAACCCTGAATCCTAGACCTTTACCCCTTGTGCACCCACTCTGCTTAGACAGCTACGAAGAGCTGCCCTCAAACCCTAAACGCTAAACCCTAAACCCTGAACCCCAAACCCTAAACCCTAAACCCTCACCTTTCTCATCCACAAAGTCTCTCGGGTATTTCATGCTGGAGCTGCGGCGGCGAACACCGTAGCCATAGTAGGCGAAATCTCCTGTAACCGCAAAACCCTAAACCCTAAACCCTAAACCCTTAACCCCGATAGGCGGTAGAGAGCAAGCTGTTGCTCCAGTGCAAAAGGCGTCGACGCAGTAGCAGCAGTAGCGCGAGCAGCAGCAGCAGCAGCAACTGAGGCAGCAGCATCAGAAGCAGCAGCAGCGCCAACAGCCAAGGCAACTGCAGCAGCACCAGCAGCGCGAGCAGCCACGGCAGCAGCAGCAGCAGCAGCAGCAGCAGCAGTTTTAATACCTAGCCTCAGCTGAGCAGAAAGAGACCCTTGGGCTGCAGCCATTTCATAAAAGCGCTGCGCATGCAAACGCTTCCGTCGGATTGTACCTGCAGCAGCAGCAGCAGCAGAAGCAGCAGTAGCAGCAGCAGCAACAGGAACAGCAGCAGCAGCAAAGCTGTGTTTGCGGCCACAGCGCTGGAGCTCAATAGAGGCGGCGCCTGTACAGAGGCCTCTTTATCCTAAACCCAAACCCCAAACCCTAAACCCTAAACCCTAAACCCTAAAACCTAAACCCTCGCCCACCGTCGAAGAATATATCTGTCAGTCCAGCGTCAAGCAGAAACGCCAAATTGCTCTGAGAGGCCTTTTAGCCAAATCGCAAAAAACAAATGAATAAATAAATAAATAAATAAATAAATAATAAAATTAACGATAAATGAATAAACAAAATGGAATTAATAAAACGCAAAATGCCAAAAAACCCGCACCAAAACCGTCTTCTCCCCTCTCCCAGGGGCCCCCCTTAGGGGGCCCCTGGGGGGCCCCCGTAGGGGCCCCCCTTAGGGGCCTCTGGGGGGCCCCCCTGGGGGGCCCCC
>NW_013545548.1:0-3239 GCF_000499545.2 Eimeria tenella
CAGCTGCACAACCTGCTGCGGCGTCTACTGATGCTGCTGCACGTGCCGCTGCTGCGGCTGTTGCTGCTGCTTCTGTTGCTGCTGCTGCTGTTGCTGCTGCTGCAGCGTCTCTGGGGCTGATGCTTCTCTTCGGATTAAGGGCCTGCTGCAGCTCCTCCAGCCACGGGGGCTTCAGCATATATCTCTTTGCCTCCCGTCGCCGCTGCTCCATTGCTTTGCTGCTGCTGCTGCTGCTTCACTCTTGCTGCGCCTCTGTCTTTTCTTTGCTGCTGCTCAGGCCCACAATGATCAAGTATGGCAGCAGCAACATCAGAGAACTCTTCGGCCCCAAAGCGCTCCTAGGCGGAGTCTGAGGGCAGCACTTGAGCCCCTTGGGGGCCCCCTAAGGCCCATGGTGCCTCCCGAGGCCCTTAGGGGCCCCCGGAGGCCCTTGGGGGCCCCCCGAAGCCTTCCAGGGCCTTCCTAAGTTCTTTGAATCCCACGGGGGCCCACAGGGGCCCACTGGGGCCCCCGAGCAGACTGCCCTTGTAGGGCCGGGGCCCCCAAGGAGGCTTTTGCTGTGGCAGAACGTAGTTCAGTCAGGAGGCCGCCGAGGAGGCCCTTGGGGGCCCCAGAGGAGGCCCTTGGGGGCCCCCAAGGCACCTTTGAGGGCTTTGGCTCAACGGGTTTATGTGAGTGGCAGAGGGCCCCCAAGTGCCTCAGTGGGCACTGCCCAGGGGACCCTGGCCCTCGGAGGGGCCCCCTGGGGGCCCCCAAAGCCCCAATAGACTGGGCCTGGCGGCTGCGGGGGCCCCCAGACTTCCATTTTGTGGCCTGCGGGGCCCTAGGGGGCCCCCTGTGCTGCGGCAGAAGCTGTGGGGGCCCCCCTTTTTAACTTTGGCGTCTAGGAGATGCCGGCAGCGCTGGGGAAGCGGCAGTTTGGGCTGAAGGGCTTAGTGGGGTTTTGAGGCTTTAGTTGCTAGGGTTTAGGCGAGGGTTTGGGGTTTAGGCGAGGGTTTAGGAAAGGGTTTAGCTAGCGTGCATTTCGCTAAAGAGTTTGAGTTTATGAACGCCGAGAGAGGGGCTTTTCGGGGCCTGAAGGGCTCTCCAAGGGCCCCTACGGGGGCCCTACGGGGGCCCCTACGGGAGCCCCTACGTTCCTACGGGGGCCCCTACGGGAGCGCCTACGGGAGCCCCTACGGGAGCCCCTACGGGGGCCCCTACGGGGGCCCCTAGGAGTCTCTTCAGGGGCCCCTATGGGGCCCCAACGGGGGCCCTTAGGCCTCGGATTTGCAGTTCTTCCTGCCGCAGCTGCAGCGCTTGCAGCAGCCCTCAGGGGGCCCCCAAAAGATTCAAGTGCTTGGGGGCCAGCACCGAAGAAGGACCAGGGGGGCCCCCGAGGGTCACCTAGGGGCCCCGGCGCCTCCCAGGTTTCTGAATAGACAGAGCTGACCCCTGGGACCCCCCGTGGCCTTCTAGGGGCCCCTGAGGGGCTTTCTAGGGCCCCCTTGGGGGCCCCTGGAGGGCCCCCAAGGGGGGCCCCCCGGGAGGTTTCAACTGAGGGGGCCCCACAGCCCAAAGGCCGACTGAAGCCGCTTCATGCCCAACCTTGGGGGCTCCCTAGGAGGAGCACTGAGGGGCCCCCTTTGGGGTCGGTCTCTGGCATGGGGGCCCCCCTGGGGCCCCACTTCTTGGGCCCCTCTTGTGGGCCCCCTTCTAGCCCCTCTTCTGGGGCCCCTCCGGGGCTCCTCTTCTGGGCCCCCTCTGGGGCCCCTCTGGGGCCCTTCTGGGGCCCCTCTGGGGCTTCTCTTCTGGGGCCCCTCTTCTGGGGCCTCTCTGGGGCCCCTCTGGGGCCCCTCTTCTGGGGCCCCTCTTCTGGGGACCCTCTTCTGGGGCCCCTCTGGGGCCCCTCTGGGGCCCTGTGGGGGCCCCCCGAGGTTGGCTGTGGGCCATTTTTAGGGGTGCTTGATGTGCAGCATATTTTGTTTGGCAGTGTTGAGCAGCAGCAAAATGTGGGAGACTTTGTGTTGGAAACTTTTTAAAACTGATAACATTGGGTCAATATCTTTTTCTGTGGGGTCTCGGAGGGGGGCCCCCCAGGTGTCTATACACCCCAGCTCCCCGTCCACACGCCCCCGCAGCAAACCCAAACGCAAACAAGTAACTGCCATTTCTTCCACTTCCGACTCCGTTAGCCACTCTTTTGCTGCTGCTGCTGCTGCTGCGGTGCTGCTGCTGCTGCTGCTGCTGCTGTCGGGGGCCCCTGCGGGGCCCTCATCCGGCTGCGCCCACCCGGGGGTCCCACCGGAGGGCCCCCCGGAGGGCCCTCCCTGCTGCAGCAGCCCTGCTGCTGCGCTGCAACAGCCAGGGGCCTCCAGGGCCCCCTGCAGCTCTTTGAAAGAAATACAGCAAGACACAGAAGCCCAGGAGACTATAGTTAGCAGCCGCAGCTTGTAAAGAAGCTGGGGGGGTACGGGGGCCCCCAGGGGCCCCCCGAGGCTCTCCACGAGGTCTTTGACTGTCCCAGATGCCATCAGACGCAGCAGAAACAGCATGCGGGGGCCCCCCTCCAGGGGGCCCCCTTCTGTGGGGGGGCCCCCCGGGGGCCCCTCCAAAGCGGGCCCCCCTTCACCCCCGGGGGGCCCGCCTAGCTGCTGCACATTGTCTAGGGCCAGCAGCTCCCCGAAAATAAAGAGGTCGGGGTGCAGCAGGGCCTCCTGAAGAACCTGCAGCAGCTGGGGGCCCCTAGCTGCCTTAGCCCGAGCCACAAATGAGTCTAGGGGGCCCCCGGGGGGCCCCCCGGGGGCCCCCAGGGGGGCCTCGGGGCGGCCCTTATCCATACAAAAGAGGGTACAGTGGGCGGCGACGCTGGCTGTCTGTCTAGCGAGGCTGTGGTGAGGCTCCGGAGGGCCCCCTGAGGACTCTGTTGGTCAGAAAGGGGAAATTTTAATTAAATAAATAAATCTGTTTAGCAAAGAAGTGAAATATAGAGAGGCTAGGCTAGGGCCCCCGCTGCGGCTGCAGGGGCCCCCAAGGAGCGCGAAGGGGGTCGGGGGCCCCGCGAGCTCGCGCTGCTGCTGGCCTGTCTGTATAGCTTTTCTATGGGTTTTGGGTTTAAACCGACGAATTTGAAGTCTAAATAAACAATAAAATGCAATTAAAACAGTTCGATTAAATAAATTAGGAGAAGAAACGAGGAAAAAAGACCAAAGAGGGCCCCACATAGAAGAGCAGCAGCGGCGGCGGGGCCCCCTCCGCCC
>NW_013545549.1:0-4271 GCF_000499545.2 Eimeria tenella
GCAGCGGCTGCGGACACTGCAGCAGCAGCAGCAGCAGCAGCGGCGAGAGACGAGCTGTCACCCGCCGCCAGAGAGCAGCAGCAACGCGCCGGAAGCGGCCAGGCCGGCACTCGCAAGGCGGCAGCAGCGGCAGCAGCAGCAGCAAGAAGAACGCAAATCAAGTATGACGCTGCTGCAGAGGGAGCCACCAACCGCGTCGCGCTGCGCAGCAAACAGCAGCAGCAGCAGCAGCAGCAGCAGGAACAGCAGCAGAAACAGACGCCCAGCGAGAAGAAACCCAGCGCCAGCTCCGCAGCCACCAACTCTGCCTTGCGGAAATCTTGGCTGCAGAAGCAGCAGCAGCAGCAGCGCAGCAAACGGGGGCTCCTGGGCGACGACGGGGAAACAATTATTTTCATGAAGGAGCCAATAGGAACAGCAGCAACAGCAGCAGCAGCAAATGGTGCAGCTGCTGCTCCTTCTCCTCAAGACTCGCCGCTAGACTTCCGCAAGATGGCTGTAGATGCAGATGCAGCAGTGAACTGCCCCCAGAGTGAGCGGCTACAGCAGCAGCAGCAGCAGCAACAGCAGCAGCAGCAACAGCAGCAACAGATGCTGCTGCAAGACGAGCAGACGACTGCAGCAGCAGCAGCACAACTTCCTCCCCTCCTCAACGAGCTGCGAGTCCGGCGAATGAGCGGGTCCCCTTCCTCTCTGTACAGCAACGGAGGCCTCAGCAGCAGCAGCAGCAGCAGCAACAGCAGCAGCAGGCTGCGTTACAAAGCGGGAAGCTGCAGCGGTGTGGAAACGGACCCCACAAAGTGTCTGCTGCAGCAGCTGCTGCCCACTCCCGAGCAGCAACCTGCTGCTGAAGGTCCCTGCAGCAGCTCTCCTGCTGCAGCAGCAACTCCATTTGATATATCTCGTTTGCTGCGGCAAAACCTGCAGGGCGCAGACCTCAACTCCCTCAGCGCAGCAGAGTTGGAGGGTCTGCAGACCCAAGTCAGCGGTGAGCAGCAGGAGCAGCTGCTGCTGCTGCGTCTCGTGCTGCTGCTGCTGCGGCTTCTGCTGCTGCTGCTGCGTCTTCTGCCGCTGCTGCTTCTGCCTTCTGCCGCTGCTGCTTCTGCCTTCTGCTGCTGCTGCTGCTTCTATTGCTGCTGCTGCTGCTCCTTTCGCCTCCTCGCAGTGAACGTGCGAATTCGCCTCGACACGCGGCCTGCGGTGCTGTTGCCTCTGTTGCTGTTGCTGCTGCTGCTGCTGCTGTGGTAATGCAGGCCGCAGGCAGCACTACATGAAGCGGCTGCTGGAGCTGCTGCGAGGCAGAGCTGCGGAAGGCAGTGGGGCCCAGGGGCACCATGAGAGGCAGCAGGTGAGTGCCACAGCTGCGTCTTTTGCTGCTGCAGCTGCTGCTGCTGTTGCAGCAGCTGCGCCCACTGCTTACCTGGCCGGTTCCCTAGCAAGCTGACCTGCTGCTGGTGCCGCAGCGGCTGCTGCGCACGCTGCTTACAGTGGCCTGCAGCCGCCTCCGCTGCTGTTGCTGCTGCTGCTGTTGCTGCTGCTGCAGGACGAGCTGGTGTGCAGGCTGCACGAGGGCAATCCTTGCAGCCCCGAGTTTGCAGAATACGCGAGACAAAAGATGGAGCTGGAGTTCAAGCGGCTGCTGCGCATGCGGTGGGTGAAGGACCCTTTGGTGCAGCAAACGGGGAGGGGCTGCTGCGGCGCTCACGCTGCTGCTGCTGCTGCTGCTGTGGCTGCTGCAGGCACTGCTGGCTGCAAGCTGAAGAGCTTCGTCTGCTGCTGCGCTATCTCGAAGCCGCTGCGCAGCGAAGGTGGGCTTCGCTTCCTGAGCGCCATTGGCTGCACGCTTTGCTGCTGCTCCTGCGGGTCCACGCTCATCCCTGCTGCTGCTGCTGCTGCTGCTGCTCTGCTGCAGGGAAGAAGGGCCAGGCGGCGGAGGCCCTGAAGGGGGAGACAGCCACTTCGGCTCTCGCGGGCTACAGATTCGAGAGGGTGCGCCGAGTTCAAGTGTACATACACTTGGAGCTGCTGACTTAGCAGCAGCTCCCGTTGCAGAGCCAGCAGCAGCACCAGCTCCCGCTGCTGCTGCTGCAGCAGCAGCAGCAGCAGCCACCACGTCCAATACGGGCGAGCGCCGGCTGTCAAAATGGCTGGCTCAAGCTGCTGCAGCAGCACGCACACCCCGCTGGCTGTCCAGTATGTCTTCGTGCCCTAATTTTGCTGCTGCTGCTGCTGCTCTGGGGGCCTCCCCGGCTGTCCCAGTAGAGCTTGAGGAGGCGGGGGGGCCCGCAGGGGCCCCCTGCAAAGTGGAGGGGCCCCCGGGGGCCCCCTGTAGGCTCTCGTCCCCTACTTCAAGCGTGAGGGGCAAGAGGCCCCCCCCTTCAGGTGTAGAGACACCGCAGGGGGCCCCTGTGGGGTGGATGGGTCTTTCCCCGCTGCACTCTTTGGGCCCCCAGGGGCCCCTGCAGCTGGAGAGGGGACCCCGGGGGCCCCCCAAAGAGGGCATTGGGGGGCCCCTGTAGTGCGTGGCAAGCAGTTCCGTTTAGTTGCGTCGTTTCGAAATTGTTCCCCCTTTTGTATCTTTCATGCGCCAGCCAGAGGGTGCTGCATGCACTGCATGCGCTGCATGCACTGCATGCGCTGCATGCACTGCATGCACTGCATGCGCTGCATGCGCTGGAGTGTACGTACAGTCCAGGGGCACTCTGGCATGCAGGCTGGAGGCCCCAGTCCGGCGGGAAAGCTGCGAGGCGGGGCTTTTCTCAGTTTAGCTTTTGCTGCTGCCGTTTGTAGGGCTGCAGCAGTCTGCAGCGGGACGCTGTCCGTTGCTGCTGCTGCTGCTGCGAGGACAGCAGCAGCAGCAGCAGCAGCAACATGCGCATCATCTTTGCTGTGCGTACCCCTTGCAGACCCTACGCCGCAGCAGCCGCTGCAACGCCCACTGCTGCCAGACCAAGCCTCAGCAAGGACAGCAGCAGCAGCAGCAGCAGCAAACATGGACCAGACCTCCGAGGAGCGGACACGACCTGCCGCGCTCCACAGCGAGACGCGCCTCAAACAGCAGCAGCAGCAGCAGCAGCAGCAGCAGCAGGGGGAGCCGCGCCTTTCAGGGCTGCAGCTGCACGACTCGGAGTGCTTTATGGACATTGACGCTGCAGCAAGTTGAAGAGCTTTTAGAGCCTCCGTGACCACTGGTCTCTCCCTTTCATTTAATTCAATTTGCTTCTTTCTCTTTCTTTATCTTCGGATAAATCTCCGCTGCAGACACATCTAAGGGGGGCCCCCAAAGAGGGTTGCAGCTAGTTAGGGTATCAGGTGTGGGGCCCCTAGCGGGTTCGCCGTGAGCTGGGGGCCCCTAATGGCTGCCCTTTTGCTGCGGCAAACTTGTCAAGGGGGCCTCCCGGGGGCCCTCACGCCCCCGGGGGGGCCCCCAGGGGCCCCCCCGGGGATCCCCAGGACCCTCGGGGCCCCCCAGCAGGGCATTCTAGAACTGGCACTGAAAGCTAGCCCCTAAAGCAGCAGCGCAGCTGCAGCAAAAGACGTGCTGCTGTGTCACCGCGCTTAGAAAGTGCAGGCAGACGAGCTGCTGCTGCTGCTGTTCCTGCTGGCCCGAGGGGCCCCCAGGTATTCCCTCAGGGGCACAGGGGGGCCCCTTGGGGCCACCCAGACAACAGGGTCCTGTCCCCGGTTTTGTTGCTGTCTACTGCGTCAATTTTGTCACTATTGACTGGATGTTTATTAAGACTCTCTCCAGAATGCACAACAGGGGGCCCCCCCGCAGCAAAAGACCCAAAAGGGGGCCCCTGCTGCTGTCAGGGGGGCCCGTCCTGGGGGCCCCTACAGTTCTCAGGGGGGTCCCACACAGGGTTTCAGAGCTGGTGGGGCCCCCCTAGCCGCTGCAGGGGGCTCCCACAGCTGTTAGGGGGCCCCACCTAGGGCCTCAGGGCAACAGGGGCCCCTGCAGCTCCCAGGGGGCCCCCCACTCAGGGCCCCGGGGGAAAAGGGGCCCCTTGCTGTTTTGTGTATTTGCGTTTGTTCACTTCTTGCCCCTGCATGCACAGCAGCAGCAGCACACAGCAGCAGCTTGCTGCTGCTTTTTCTGCTGCTCACTGGCGCTGGAGGACCAGTGGACCTCCAGGCCCCGCCAAACAGACCACTGCCCGCCCGCAGTGCTGCTTCCAAAGGGCACAGACAGGTACGGGGCCCCCCGTAGCTGCTCGGGGGCCCCAGGCAGCTTTGGGGGGCCCCCCGAGGGGGCCCTCCAAAGATGACCG
>NW_013545550.1:0-1206 GCF_000499545.2 Eimeria tenella
CAGTAGCAGCAGCTTCAGCTGCTGCTGCAGTTGGAGCAGCTGCTGCAGCTGCAGCAGCTGCTGCAGCAGAAGCAGTGGCTAAACTTCACAGCCCTTCGCGGATATTGGGCCCCCAGAGTTGCTCAGGGGGCTGGCTAGCAGCTGACTCACTCGCTAAACGCTAAACCCTAAACCCTAAACCCTAAAGTGTGGTTTATCAATTGTTTTGGGCTCACGCCTGAGTCTTCAGGGCAGCAGGCCGCAGAGTAGAGAGGAGCTGCCCAAGGCAGCTGCTGCTTGGGCGCAAGCAGCAGCAGCAGCAGCAGCAGCAGCAAGTAGTGGCAAAAGGTATCTGCTGCAGCAGCGGCAGCTCAGCAGCTGCAGCGATGCTGCTGCAGCAACAGCTGCAACGACCAGGAAGCAGCGATGTTGCTGCAGCAACAGCTGCAACGACCAGGAACAAAAAGAAAAAGCAGAAGGAGGGGGAATTCTCCTGTCCTGCAGTGCGCTGCTGCTGCTGCTGCTGCTGTTCTGCCGCTTCTGCTTCTGTCGATGCTGCTGCTGTGACCTGCGATCTTGGGCGCCCAGCAGCAGCAGCATCAGCAGCAGCAGCAGCTGGGCACATCGAGCTGCTGCAGCAGCTGCTGCTGCTGCAGTGCTGCAGCTGCTGCAGCTCAAGGCCCCTCCTTTCCTCTTCTTTTCTAAAAAGCCAAAGAGCTGCAGCAAATGGCAGCTGAGACCCCACAGAGAGAAATAAGCAGGGCTACCCTGCTGCTGCTGCCCCGCTCCCCAGGGGCCCCCTTTTGGGCCCTAAGGGGTTTAAGGAGACCCACAGGGGCCCCCAGGGGGGCCCCTAGGGGGCCTCTGAGGGCCCTTTGGGGGGCCCCTGGGGTCCCCTGGGGGGCCCCTGAGAGGGGTCTCTGGAGGGCCCCTGGGGGGCCCCTGCGGGGCCTCTGGGGGCCCCCTGGGAGGCCCCTGGGGGTCCTCTGGGAGGCCCCTACAGGCCCCTGGGGGGCCCCCCAGGGGCCCCCCAGGGGCCTGTAGGGGGCCCCTAGGGGGCCCCCAAGGCTCCCCTTTTGGCCCAGGAGGGCCTCCCTCTTTTTAAGGGCCTCAAGGGGCCCTCATGGGGGCCCCTGGAAAACTCTGGGGGCCCCTGGGGGCCCCAGAAATTTCAAATGGCTGCATGGACCGGCAGCAGCAGGGTGCCCACTAGGGCACTGCTGCTGC
>NW_013545551.1:0-1616 GCF_000499545.2 Eimeria tenella
TCCCCCTCCAGGGGGCCCCCTGGGGGCCCCTGCAGGGGGCCCCCAGGGGGCCCCAAGCCCAGGAAGACCCCCTGTGGGGCCCCCCATCTCCCCTTTTCCCCGAAGCTGCGCTGCGCGAGCTGCTTCCTGCGGGGCTGCTGGGGCTCCCAGGGGCCCCCGGCCCAGCAGCAATATGTTTGCTGCCGCTGCTGCTGCTGCAGTCTTTTGCTGCGGGGGCCTTTGTCCACGACGGCCTCGTCTCGGGCATTTGCCACTACCTGGTGAGGCCCCTCAGGGGGCCCCCCGAAGAGTGGGGGCCCCTCGAGGACGGGTCCGCACAAGTCCTGGGGGGCCCCCAAGAAAGGGGGGCCCCCCAGGACTTGTGGGGGCCGGGGGCCCTGGGGACCTGCGGGGACCCCCGCAGGGGCTCCTGGGGCCTCCAAGGGGACCCCCAGGGGGGCCCCCACAAGGGCCCCCACGAGGGCCGTCAGGGGGGCCCCCAAGGGGGCCCCCAGCCGTCATGTTTGCTGGACTATTGGCCCTCAGCTGCGCTCTGCGACCTCGCGAGGTACTTGAGGCTTTTGGGGGCCCCCAATCCTCCCTTTTTTCGGTTTATGTTTTCTCATTACTTGCCTCCAGGGGCCCCCCAGAAGGGCCCCTGGGGTGGCCCCTCTGGGGGCCCCCAGTGGGGCCCCCAGAAGGGCCCCCACAAACGCCAGCATGCTGGGCGGCCTCTCTGGGGCCCCCGAAGCCTCCGTTGCAGCAGCAGCAGCAGCAGCAGCAGAGTGGGCAAGGCGTCATTGCTAGCAGCAAGAGCAGCTGCCATCACTGCAGCAGCAGCACAAAAGGGCATGGCCGATGCTGCAGCAGGAGCTGGGGCTCTGGACCCTTCGGAAGTTGCTGCTGGGGGGCCCCCCTGGGGGCCCCTCCTAGATGATTGGGACTCAGCAGCTGGTTGGCTGCTGCAGCTCTCGCGGCGGCAGCGGCGGCTGCTGCGTCTGCTGCAGCAGCAGGGGGGTCCCCCTCTGGGGGGCCCCAGGGGGCCCCTGGGGCCCCTGCACACCCACATTCGCAGCTTCTCAAGCTGCACCAGGCAGCAGCTGCTGCAGCTGCTGCTGGCAGCAGCAAACTCCGGGGCTGTTCCTCCCAGCCCCCAGTGGCTGCAGTACTTAGCAGCACTTCTCAGGGACGGCCCAGGGGGCCCCACAGCACGCAGGGAAGCAGCAGCAGCAGCAGCGGCAGCAGCAGATATAGAAACCCTAGCTCTGGCATTGCCTTACTTTCCTCCTTTGTCCCTCTTGCCAGTCTTTTGGGCCTCTTCAGAAGAAATTAAAAGTCCCAAAGAGGCCCTCTCAGGGAACTGGGGGCCCCCAGGGGCCCCTATGTGCTCGGGTGTGCCTGGGGGCCCCCTGGGGCCCCCAAGCACATCAGGGGGCCCTTCGAGGCCCCAGGGGGGCCCCCTGGGGGCCCCCTGGGGCCTCTCTGGTTTTCTTTGTGGGCCTCTTATGCCAAATCAGTTAGCTGCTGTCTCTCTCTCGGCCTTGCCGAGTTTGCTGCTAGGACTGGTGCTGCAGGCGCCGCCTCCCCAGCAGCAGCAGCAGCAGCAGCAGCAGCAGCAGCAGCAGCAAAAAAGCAAC
>NW_013545552.1:0-1766 GCF_000499545.2 Eimeria tenella
GGGCGGCAGCAGCAGCAGCAACAGTAGCAGCACCGCCTTGGTTACCTACGCATACATACCAGCAGCCCGATCAGCAGCAGCGCCAGTTAGAACAGAAGCAGCAAATGGCATCGAAGACAAAAACATATATTTAAGTACTACATTTAAGCAAAAACAGCAGAGGAAGGCGCTGCAGCAGCAATCATACTATTCGCTGGCGTTCCCAGCACCAGCAGCACGTGCTGGCTACAGCAGCAGCAGCAGCAGCTGCTGCTGCTGCAGTTGCTGCTGGGGGCCCACGATTGTGGGGCCGCAGAAGGCCCGAAGAAAAAGGAAATAACTTTTGTCTTTGAATTTATTTGCCTTTATTTGTGTTCATTGGCGTAGAAGGCTGCAATTACTGCTGCTGCTGCTGCTGCTCCCGCCAGCGTCTGCACCAAACCCACGTCTCGATCCTTGCGCCGAAGCAAGCGACTTCAGTGACCACAAGCAGCAGCAGCAGCGGCAGCAGCAGCGGCAGCAGCAGCGACGCGAGTAACAGCAGCAGCAGCAGTAGCGGCGCTGCTTACGGGACACACGCCGCCCTCACGAGCGTCCAAACCCTACACCAAACCCTAAACCCTAAACCCTAAACCCTCGGAAAATGGCAACTGGAAAGAAGCAGACAGAAAGCGAAATGCTGGCCGAAAAGCTGCTGCAGGGCTGGACTATGCTGAGCGAAAATTGCCCCTACGTGAGAAGCAAACCCCAGTCTGTAAACCCCAGCCTTCCCATTTCAAGGGTTTAGGGTTTAGGGTTTGGGGTTTGGTCTGGGATTTGGCAATGAGGTGAAGCCCAAACCCTAAGGGAGAGTATTTGGCGCTGCAGGTGTGCGGTTTGGGGTGTATGTTCAGTGCAGCAGAGTCCCCCTGATGCGGCAGAGGCAAGGAAAGGACTGGTGCGTCGCCTGCAGCAGATTCGCCCCCACGAACCCGGCGCAGCAGCAGCAGCAGCAGCAGCAGCAACAGCAGAAGCAGCAGGATGAGGAGGAAGACGAGACGAGCGACAGCGGCAGCGAGAAGTCCGAGCGACTGGCATCGGCAACGGGTATTGCCCACTGCTTCAAAACCTGCTGCTGTTGCTGCTGCTGCCGCTGCTGCTGCTGCTTAATGTGCTATGCATCTCCATTTGCTGCAGTAGCAGCTGCTGCGTGGAGCGCTGCTGCTGTGATGGTCTGTGCAGAAAGCTGCTGTGCTGCTTCGGTTTGCTGTGCATTTCCGTGCTGGATGCTGCAGCCGAGCTGTGGCTTCAGTGCAGCTGCAGCAATTGCTGCTGCTGCTGCAGCTGCTGCAGCTGCTGCTGCTGCTGGTGGCGTGCGGTGTTTGTACAGGGGAACCCTTCGAGCTGCGTGGCTCCTTCCGATTGCAGGCGACACCAGAAGAGCGTCTTGCTGCTTGCAGCGCAGCACTGAAGAGGGAGGGCGAAGCAGCAGCAGAGGCGCTGAAGCAGCAGCACCAGCAGCAGCAGCAGCAGCAAGAGTGTAGCCCAGCCTCCACAACAGCAGAGAGCGTCTCCACGGTGAGACTTCGGGGAGGCTGTGTTGGTCCGGGGATTACGGTCTAGGGTTTACGGTCTAGGGTTTAGGGTTTAGGGTTTAGGGCTGCAGTGAGCGTTTGCTGCTGCAGCCTTCTGAAGAGCTTCTGCGCTGGGGCAACGAAGTCTTGGGCAGCCGACGCCAGCAGCAGCCACAGCAGCAGCAGCAGCTGCAGCAGCAGCAGCAGCAGCAGCCGCAACGGCAGCAGCAGCAG
>NW_013545553.1:0-1331 GCF_000499545.2 Eimeria tenella
GTCTCTTACTGCAGCAGCAGCAGCAGCAGCAGCAGCAGCAGCAGTACCAACAACGGCAGCAGCGGCAGCAGCAGAACTAACTGCAGGTGTTTCCTTTCAAGTTGAAAGCCTCCACGTCGACCAGTGGACTCGAGTAAACCCTAAACACTCCAAACCCTAAACCCTAAACCCTAAACCCTAACAGGTGCCACCTGGCGTCTTAAAGGCCTAAAAAGTATTAAAAGCCAAACCCTAATTCGGTTAGCCCCAGCGCGGCCCCCAGCACCCCGCCCCAAGCGAAAAAGTCCATCTAGGGTTTAGGGTTTAGGGTTTAGGGTTTGGAGTGTTCGCTCAGGAGTTCAGCTGCATGGAGGAAGTCGCCGCCTTCCTGCTCTCCAAACCCTCCGCCACATGAGCCTTCTGGATGCCCCCCAGAGCGCTAGGGTTTAGGGTTTAGGGTTTAGGGTTTAGAAGACCCACACTGCGAGACTTAGGGTTTGAGAGGGGGCCCCCAAAGGCCTGAAGGCGCTCTAGGGTTTAATTTGTTTTAGGGTTTGAGGTGTACGTACACCTCAACGCTTTGAGCGCCTCGGGGCCCCACAGCACGCGCGATTTTTTCGTAGGGTTTAGGGTTTAGGGTTTAGGGTTTAGGGTTTGGCCGGCGCGGCCGCAGCGGAGGTCGCTGGGCGGACCCGCTGGGCTGTCGCCACCCAAACCCTAAACCCTAAACCCTAAACCCTAAACCCCAATCATTTGCCGAGGCAGAAGCTTCGCTGAATGATTTCAACAGCTTCTTCAGGCCGCCACTCAATGCCCGTTAGTTCTCCCAGCAGCCCCAACGCGTAGCTGCGCACAAACCCTAAACCCTAAACCCTAAACCCTAAACCCTAACGCCTAAGCCGGCGCTGCAGATGCACACAAAGCGCCGGGAGAGGTTTAGAGCTTCGCCACTTGGGCGCTCTCTCAGCTAACAGCGGTCACTGCAGGATTTGAAGTTAGGGTTTAGGGTTTAGGGTTTAGGGTTTACGAGAGGTCTTCGGCCTTTTCCTCCAAGGCATCAATGCTTAAAAAGTGCTGCAGCGTGTCCCGCAGCTGCCGCAGCAGCACTCGCTCCCTCTGCAAGCAAAACAGGGCCTCCTCTTCGCTGCTGCTGCTGCTGCCGCTGCTGCTGCTGCTGCTGCTGCTGCTGCGAAGGACCCACTGCAGCAGCTGCTGCACATTAAGGCCAGTGCGACAAGAAATTGGCAAAATGCGGGGCTGCGGGGGTTTGGCCGTGGCTCCTGGGGCCCCCCGGGGGGCCCCCCTTGGGGGCCCCTGGGGGGCCCCCCTGGGGGGCCCCTGGGGGCCCCCCG
>NW_013545554.1:0-7497 GCF_000499545.2 Eimeria tenella
AATCGACCCGGGAAGTGCGCTTCCTCTCAGTCATCGGAGAGCAGTACGCTAATCAGGAGGGCACAAAGCTGCTGCGAAGCCCGGCCTTTTAGACGTCTGTTAAATAGAGTTTGGCGGGTGTTGCTTTTGTCGTACGTGCCCACATTTCTTGACTAGATTAGCAAGCAAGAGTCCAAAGTGACCGAATTGCTTTGCAAAGTGGCATCAAAATCTGATGATATGCAGCCAGTATGTAAAAGCGAGAATGTTGACTCATTGGGTTTAACGTCGTTAGCGTAGTTCAAGTTGCAGCAATCCTTTAGATACAACAGCTGTGGTTGGTATGCCCAGCATATGTTTCAGTTGCGTTTGGGATATTTGTGTTGCCTGTATGTTGGGAAATGAAAAGAAATACGTCTTGCCCAGGGCGTTGGCGCGGCTACACGGATCGTTCGGGAAGGGGACTGCCAGTCGGTAGTGTTGTATGTGGGTGCCATCATTTTCAGACGCTCAGCAGCCGCTCTCTGCGTGGTTGGGTGCAAACGTCTTTCGGAAGCGTGCGGAATTAACTTTTGTTTAAATTAAAAACACGGAACCGCATGATGGCGTTCTCCCAACAGACACTCAGGCGAACACCGACGTCTGCAGTTCGGTTCGCCGTTTTTTTGAGTTGCAACTGTGAACTATAGCAAAGTTTGTCTGCAGAGACCACGCCCCTCACACACGAAGTAGCTGCGTGACTTAGCTTCGCTGTTAACACTGGAGGCACATGGTGGTCTGCGTTATCTGAGTCGCCCAATATGCAACGCTAACGCCGTCACTGGGGTCTTTCCAAGACAGTGTTCCTGGGCATAAAAGCCCACGCATATTGCCAGTCGTCAGAAAGAAGAATGTTTGTTGCAGGGAGTAGGCGTTATTTTCTGGAAAGCGTCCCCAAGTGATAAAGGGCATCGTAAAGCCGGGAAGCGCGCTTGCCTCAGTGACCAGAATCTTGACCTGATTTCCTGCAGCTCGTCATTGTACTTGGTGAGCAGCTTGTGTGAATTTATTTCAGCCTGGGAAAGGATGCATTTGCAGCATATTGACTTTGTTTCTCGTCAGCGGCTGTGGGCAGAATGGCGCAGCCGAGGTTGAGAAATGCTTGTGGGCTTGTTTGGCGTGTTCTTCAAACTCAGAAGTCCTCTTGCGTTCATTCATGAACACAGGAGCACTGTCCAGAACGATCAGCTATACGCAGTTTGCTTCAAGTCTATTGGTAAGCCTGTGCGTATGCGGCATATGAACGCCAGACGTTTCGCCAAGAAAAGAGGAAAACATTTAGTCGCGTCACATGTGCCACCTGGTTTCACTGTCGCAGCCTTCGCCATGTGTGGCGTGGCACAGTGCCGCTATGTGAACCTACGCCAGGATTCGATGAGGCATGTCTCCCAGCTACGCTGGCAGAGAATGTGTCGTTTTGCAAAGCCGGCCTGTGGGTTGCTTCGCAGAGTTTACAGCTGCGCCACCTCCATGTCCAGTCGCTTTGAGTTGCCGTGAAGCAAAGCCACACGCTGTGTGTTTCCCGTGAGTCTGAGCCTTCGCTGGACTGCTGCCAGTTTGACTTGGATTCCTTTCTATTTGTAGCTAAGCAGATATTGAACCTTTGCAGTAGCAATGCTGGCATCCCAAAGATTCATTTTTCGCATGTGCTGTGCAGCCTCTACGTGAACGACGAAGACTCTGTTCTTTTCCCTCAAGTGTGCACATCGTGATGCAGACATTGGCAGTTTCTGTGTCCGTTTATTGAGAACCGCTGGACTGAAGGAGTGCAACACGTTAGCTGCATGCTGTGTCGGTTCGAGTGATGTTTCCTTACTAATTATGGAAAGTTTGTTTTATTGTGTGAAGTCACGTGTGTGGAAAGCACAGGCGTGTTGGTTTTTATCGAAGGGACATGAAGATTTCGAGCTGTGCGCTCGTGGGATTTTCTATCTGCTGCTGCTCGATTTGCGCGAAGTATACGGATTGGCAAAAGGAGGGCCAGCGAGGAAAAAACGTTGTGAGGATTGACGGTGCTGATTTTTGTGCGGGCAAAGTCCTCTCGCAGCCTGCAAAAAAATTTGGCCATAAATTGGCGTACTGCTGAGCAAATGCAGATTGCGTAATTCCCTATGCGGATATTTATAATAATTGTGCCCTACAGGCTGCGCCGTGATTGAAGCGCATAAACAGCTCAGTAGGTTATTTCGAGCATGCACCGTTTGGCAGGGAGTAGGCGTCGCGTCGAAAACAAAGCGTCTCTACTGGTGTTGTCGGTTGGGTCGATGCCGTGTTTCCTGCTGTCGCTAGAATCATCAGTTGCCTCGACAGTTCTGGACATGCTGTGGCCTGCCACACACGCTAGCTGTTCTTCGCTCGCGCCACTCGTGGACCTGTGATGTGAACGACTGACGTGTTGCCATCAGGCATCTTTTCGCGCACGTTTTGTCACGCGATGTGTATGCTTCGACGAAACACGTTTGGCTGCAATGCGTGCAATGATGCCTGGTGTGTTCTCCACCTCATTATGAAGCCTCAAATGGAGAGAAGCGACGACTTGTGGCTTCGGTCTTGACTCGCCAACGAAGCGCTTCGTTGACAGTGTAGTATCAGTTGTTGTTTTGCGCTTTTAACCGCAGGGATGTGGGAGGAACGTTGCGCGGGCAGAGAGTATGTGCACGATATGTGAAATGCTGCATCACAACGCAGAACAGATCGAGAGACATACAGAAAGCCAGTCATGGGGTTGATCACACCCCACCAATAACGTTCATTCAACTGCAAGGTTGTGCTGGAATGAAGGCAGCGTCATGCGCACAGTGGCTGACAAGGCAAGGTTATGTACCATGCATGTGCATTATCGCACATGAGAATTGAGCAGTAAGGTACGTTTTCTTTTAGGTGTCCGGGAGCCGTACTTCAATCAAGAAGCTGCAGACCCGAGGCGGAGCCACAGCGATTTGAGGATATATTGAGAAGCATATGGTGGCAATTCTGGGTGTCGTGTGCGCCCAAGTGTTTAAACTAGACTCGAAAGCAGTAGTCCAAAGCGGCCGAATTGCTTTGCAAAGTGGCATCAAAGTGTGATGATGTGCAGCCAGTACGTAAAAGCGAGGATGCTGAGCCTTTGGTTTTTACGACAGTAGCACAATGGAAGTTGCGTGGATACTGGAGAGGGTATGCCCGCCATATGTTTCAGTTGCGTTTGGGATATTTGTGTTGCCTGTATGTTGGGAAATGAAAAGAAATACGTCTTGCCCAGGGCGTTGGCGCGGCTACACGGATCGTTCGGGAAGGGGACTGCCGGTCGGTAGTGTTGTATGTGGGTGCCATCATTTTCAGACGCTCAGCAGCCGCTCTCTGCGTGGTTGGGTGCAAGCGTCTTTCGGAAGCGTGCGGAATTAACTTTTGTTTAAATTAAAAACACGGAACCGCATGATGGCGTTCGCCCAACAGACACTCAGGCGAACACCGACGTCTGCAGTTCGGTTCGCCGTTTTTTTGAGTTGCAACTGTGAACTATAGCAAAGTTTGTCTGCAGAGACCACGCCCCTCACACACGAAGTAGCTGCGTGACTTAGCTTCGCTGTTAACACTGGAGGCACATGGTGGTCTGCGTTATCTGAGTCGCCCAATATGCAACGCTAACGCCGTCACTGGGGTCTTTCCAAGACAGTGTTCCTGGGCATAAAAGCCCACGCATATTGCCAGTCGTCAGAAAGAAGAATGTTTGTTGCAGGGAGTAGGCGTTATTTTCTGGAAAGCGTCCCCAAGTGATAAAGGGCATCGTAAAGCCGGGAAGCGCGCTTGCCTCAGTGACCAGAATCTTGACCTGATTTCCTGCAGCTCGTCATTGTACTTGGTGAGCAGCTTGTGTGAATTTATTTCAGCCTGGAAAAGGATGCATTTGCAGCATATTGGCTTTGTTTCTCGTCAGCGGCTGTGGGCAGAATGGCGCAGCCGAGGTTGAGAAATGCTTGTGGGCTTGTTTGGCGAGTTCTTCAACTCAGAAATCCTCTTGCGTTCATTCATGAACAGAGGAGTACCGTCCAGAACGATCAGCTGTACGCAGTTTGCTTCAAGTCTATCGGTACGCCTGTGCGTATGCGGCATATGAACGCCAGACATTTCGCCAGGAAAAGAGAAAAACATTTAGTCGCGTCACATGTGCCACCTGGTTTCACTGTCGCAGCCTTCGCCATGTGTGGCGTGGCACAGTGCCGCTTTGTGAACCTACGCCAGGATTCGATGAGGCATGTCTCCCAGCTACGCTGGCAGAGAATGTGTCGTTTTGCAAAGCCGGCCTGTGGGTTGCTTCGCAGAGTTTACAGCTGCGCCACCTCCATGTCCAGTCGCTTTGAGTTGCCGTGAAGCAAAGCCACACGCTGTGTGTTTCCCGTGAGTCTGAGCCTTCGCTGGACTGCTGCCAGTTTGACTTGGATTCCTTTCTATTTGTAGCTAAGCAGATATTGAACCTTTGCAGTAGCAATGCTGGCATCCCAAAGATTCATTTTTCGCATGTGCTGTGCAGCCTCTACGTGAACGACGAAGACTCTGTTCTTTTCCCTCAAGTGTGCACATCGTGATGCAGACATTGGCAGTTTCTGTGTCCGTTTATTGAGAACCGCTGGACTGAAGGAGTGCAACACGTTAGCTGCATGCTGTGTCGGTTCGAGTGATGTTTCCTTACTAATTATGGAAAGTTTGTTTTATTGTGTGAAGTCACGTGTGTGGAAAGCACAGGCGTGTTGGTTTTTATCGAAGGGACATGAAGATTTCGAGCTGTGCGCTCGTGGGATTTTCTATCTGCTGCTGCTCGATTTGCGCGAAGTATACGGATTGGCAAAAGGAGGGCCAGCGAGGAAAAAGCGTTGTGAGGATTGACGGTGCTGATTTTTGTGCGGGCAAAGTCCTCTCGCAGCCTGCAAAAATATTTGGCCATAAATTGGCGTACTGCTGAGCAAATGCAGATTGCGTAATTCCCTATGCGGGTATTTATAATAATTGTGCCCTACAGGCTGCGCCGTGATTAGAAGCGCATAAACAGCTCAGTAGGTTATTTCGAGCATGCACCGTTTGGCAGGGAGTAGGCGTCGCGTCGAAAACAAAGCGTCTCTACTGGTGTTGTCGGTTGGGTCGATGCCGTGTTTCCTGCTGTCGCTAGAATCATCAGTTGCCTCGACAGTTCTGGGCATGCTGTGGCCTGCCACACACGCTAGCTGTTCTTCGCTCGCGCCACTCGTGGACCTGTGATGTGAACGACTGACGTGTTGTCATCAGGCGTCTTTTCGCGCACGTTTTGTCACGCGATTTGTATGCTTCGACGAAACACGTTTGGCTGCAATGCGTGCAATGATGCCTGGTGTGTTCTCCACCTCATTATGAAGCCTCAAATGGAGAGAGGCGACGACTTGTGGCTTCGGTCTTGACTCGCCAACGAAGCGCTTCGTTGACAGTGTAGTATCAGTTGTTGTTTTGCGCTTTTAACCGCAGGGATGTGGGAGGAACGTTGCGCGGGCAGAGAGTATGTGCACGATATGTGAAATGCTGCATCACAACGCAGAACAGATCGAGAGACATACAGAAAGCCAGTCATGGGGTTGATCACACCCCACCAATAACGTTCATTCAACTGCAAGGTTGTGCTGGAATGAAGGCAGCGTCATGCGCACAGTGGCTGACAAGGCAAGGTTATGTACCATGCATGTGCATTATCGCACATGAGAATTGAGCAGTAAGGTACGTTTTCTTTTAGGTGTCCGGAAGCCGTACTTCAATCAAGAAGCTGCAGACCCGAGGCGGAGCCACAGCGATTTGAGGATATATTGAGAAGCATATGGTGGCAATTCTGGGTGTCGTGTGCGCCCAAGTGTTTAAACTAGACTCGAAAGCAGTAGTCCAAAGCGGCCGAATTGCTTTGCAAAGTGGCATCAAAGTGTGATGATGTGCAGCCAGTACGTAAAAGCGAGGATGCTGAGCCTTTGGTTTTTACGACAGTAGCACAATGGAAGTTGCGTGGATACTGGAGAGGGTATGCCCGCCATATGTTTCAGTTGCGTTTGGGATATTTGTGTTGCCTGTATGTTGGGAAATGAAAAGAAATACGTCTTGCCCAGGGCGTTGGCGCGGCTACCCGGTTCGGGAAGGGGACTGCCAGTCGGTAGTGTTGTATGTGGGTGCCATCATTTTCAGACGCTCAGCAGCCGCTCTCTGCGTGGTTGGGTGCAAACGTCTTTCGGAAGCGTGCGGAATTAACTTTTGTTTAAATTAAAAACACGGAACCGCATGATGGCGTTCGCCCAACAGACACTCAGGCGAACACCGACGTCTGCAGTTTGGTTCGCCGTTTTTTTGAGTTGCAACTGTGAACTATAGCAAAGTTTGTCTGCAGAGACCACGCCCCTCACACACGAAGTAGCTGCGTGACTTAGCTTCGCTGTTAACACTGGAGGCACATGGTGGTCTGCGTTATCTGAGTCGCCCAATATGCAACGCTAACGCCGTCACTGGGGTCTTTCCAAGACAGTGTTCCTGGGCATAAAAGCCCACGCATATTGCCAGTCGTCAGAAAGAAGAATGTTTGTTGCAGGGAGTAGGCGTCATTTTCTGGAAAGCGTCCCCAAGTGATAAAGGGCATCGTAAAGCCGGGAAGCGCGCTTGCCTCAGTGACCAGAATCTTGACCTGATTTCCTGCAGCTCGTCATTGTACTTGGTGAGCAGCTTGTGTGAATTTATTTCAGCCTGGAGAAGGATGCATTTGCAGCATATTGGCTTTGTTTCTCGTCAGCGGCTGTGGGCAGAACGGCGCAGCCGAGGTTGAGAAATGCTTGTGGGTGTGTTTGGCGTGTTCTTCAAACTCAGAAATCCTCTTGCGTTCATTCATGAACACAGGAGCACTGTCCAGAACGATCAGCTATACGCAGTTTGCTTCAAGTCTATCGGTACGCCTGTGCGTATGCGGCATATGAACGCCAGACATTTTGCCAAGAAAAGAGAAAAACATTTAGTCGCGTCACATGTGCCACCTGGTTTCACTGTCGCAGCCTTCGCCATGTGTGGCGTGGCACAGTGCCGCTTTGTGAACCTACGCCAGGATTCGATGAGGCATGTCTCCCAGCTACGCTGGCAGAGAATGTGTCGTTTTGCAAAGCCGGCCTGTGGGTTGCTTCGCAGAGTTTACAGCTGCGCCACCTCCATGTCCAGTCGCTTTGAGTTGCCGTGAAGCAAAGCCACACGCTGTGTGTTTCCCGTGAGTCTGAGCCTTCGCTGGACTGCTGCCAGTTTGACTTGGATTCCTTTCTATTTGTAGCTAAGCAGATATTGAACCTTTGCAGTAGCAATGCTGGCATCCCAAAGATTCATTTTTCGCATGTGCTGTGCAGCCTCTACGTGAATGACGAAGACTCTGTTCTTTTCCCTCAAGTGTGCACATCGTGATGCAGACATTGGCAGTTTCTGTGTCCGTTTATTGAGAACCGCTGGACTGAAGGAGTGCAACAC
>NW_013545555.1:0-2857 GCF_000499545.2 Eimeria tenella
CAGCAGCAGCAGCTGCTGCTGCAGCAGCAGCAGCTGTGTGCCGCGTACCCCGTCCAGAGCCTGACTCTGCAGCAGCAGGCGCCGCAGGGGCCCTGCGAGCTGCTGCTGCAGCCCAAGCAGCAGCAGCTGCTGCTGCAGCAGCTGGAACACGAGAGACTCGTGCTGCGGCAGCAAGTCCTCAGAGGTGCAAGTCCGCAGCTGCTGCTGCAGACGCTGGGCCGGCAAGACGCCATACAGCGGGAGCTGGCGTTCGTAATAGAGGCGGAGCAGCAGCAGCAGCAGCAGCAGCAGCAGTACGAGTACTGGGAGCGGCAGCAGCGCCTCAGCAGCAGCAGCAGCAGCAGCAAGCGCAGCAGCAGCAGACCTGGGTTTCTCAGATCCCTCCTCAGCAGCTATGTCTTCAAGTTCCTGCTGCTGCTGTGGCTGGTGTATGGGTGCGTGGTGGGGTGTATGTACACCCTGAAGCACAAGCTGCTGGAGCAGCAGTGGGGGTGGGCGACGGAGGGGTTCTGAGGAGCAAGAGTTGCATCAATTGATTGGTTTTTTCGATTTAATTGATTAATTATTTAACTTAATTTAATTATTTATTTAATTGATTCAATTAATTCAAAAAATCCATCAATTCAAGGCCCGGATCGCCCGATCTCCAGCAGTTCAAAAAGTTGAAAAACGCGCACAGAGCCAGACAGAGACGGCGCGCGAAACGCAAACGCTAAACCCTAAACCCTAAACCCTTTTGGCTTTATTTTTCGTTTGTCTCTGGGGGCGAAGCTGGGCGCTTCGGGCGGCAAAGACTGGCCAAAGAGTTTAGGGTTTAGGGTTTAGGGTTTTGAACAGTAGGGGCAGCTCCTGGGTGCAGCAGCGGACTCCTTGAGGTGTACAGACAGCAGGCGGGCTCAGGCGTTTGCTGCAGAAGGCAGTTTTTGTTTTTCTTTTTTTTGCTGCTGCTGTTTTCTCACCTTCTTCACTTTCTTCTTGTGCTGCTTGAGCCTCCTCTTCCTCTTCTGCTGCTTCTCGGTCCTTTTCAATCAGCTGCAGGACTTTGTTTTCGTCTTTTGCTGCTTGCCGCTGCAGCTCTTTGTGGTGTTCTCTTGCTGCTTCCAGCTGTTCTTCCCCAGCCTTCAAAGCAGCTTCTGTCTGCAGCAGCTTGTCCTCTGCCTGGTGCTGCTGCTTCAGCGCAGCAGCTTCTTCCTGCTGCAGCCGCTGCAGCTGCTGCTGCGCGTCTGCTGCGATCTGCGCCTTCGCCTCCGCGTGCCGCAGCCGCTCCCCGTCAATTTGCTGCTGCGCTTCCTCTGCTGCTGCTTCTGCTGCCTGCAAGTCCGCAGCAAGGCCCTGCAGCAGCTGCGAAAGATGCTCTGCATGCAGCAGCTCGCTGGCTTCGTAGGCCCTCGCCTTAGAAGCCACGAGGGCCCCCCCGACTCGGGCATTTCGCGCAGTTTGTCGCTTGATCGCGTCGGCCAGGACCCGCACAGCTTCGCTGCCGCGGGCGGGACAATCCATTTAAATAATAAATTCAAAATTCAATTAAATTGAAAAATTAATTCAAAAAGACGCAGACCTGTATGGCTCTTCCTCCTCCACGACCAAGGGAGCCGCGGCGCCGGCGCCCGCCGGGTGCCGCCAGGCCGCGCAGGAATTAAAGTTCGAGAGGAAAAAGAGGGAAAGCGGCAACAAAAAAGCATTTGCGGGAAAAAAGGGCCGCATATTTCAAAAAGAGGGGCTCATGATCTTTTAAAAGAGCTCTCAAATCGCCAGTGGGAGGCCAAAACGAAAAATGTGAACATCCACCGCGCCTTTCAGCTTTCCAGAGCTGCGCATACACCCCAAGTCAAGAAACATGAACGGTCCCGATTGATGAGGAAACTCAAACGAATAAATAAAATAAAATAAAGTTCTGCATGGATTGGTTCCTCAGGCAACTGAAATGCCCTTTCACGCTCAAATTCTCGCGGCTCTCCATCACTAAATTTGCACTTTTCCGTTTTTCAGTGTTTCGGTTTTGTGGGTTTTGAGAGGCTCCCCCCGCCGCCGCTGCAGGAGGAAGTCTGGAATCTTAATCCCAAATTGCATGGCTTTTGTTTAAAAGCGGAAAATCGAGAAAGTAAGGTGTGGCAAATCAAGACAAGATGTGCTGCCTTCTACTCTGTGCAAGTTGAAACAGCGCGAGCGAGGGCTGTTGTTGGGTGTCAGTGGCCAGCAGTGAGTTTGTTTGCTTCTTTTCGAGCTTCTAGAAAGTTCATTTCAAACGGCGAACAAGAAGCTGCTGCTGCAGCTGCTCGGTGCGGCTTGCTGCTGCTGCAGCAAGACGCGCAGCAGGGCAGCCGCCAGCTGCGGCGCCTCTGCGGGTTTCCGACCCGATTTTTGTTGCATTTGACTTTTAAATTCGAAATTAAATTCGAATTTATTGAAATTAAAGTGAAGGCATGCAGCTGTTGGCTGCCAACACTGCGGGCTGGCGGCGGAAGGCAGCAGCGACTCTGCCGAAAGTTGAACGAGGGCTCTGTTGGCTGCCGATCTGTTCAACTTTTCCTCTTTAAAAGGTAAATACGTTTATTTTTGCATTTAATTAGAGAAAATAATTAAAAATCTAAGAAAGAAGAGGCGCCGCAGCGGCGCAGCTCGCGCCGACGCGCTGCTGCAGCATGCAGCAGCAGGAGCAGCAGGGTCAGCAGCAGGGCCCCTGCGGTGTACGTACAGCTAGGAAGGACAGACGAAGACCTTTTCGCAGGTGTGTTAACAGACTCATTTGTGCAGTTTATATTTCTTGAATTCGAAACGAACGCCAACTCGGGCTCTCGCTAGTGCAGCCGCTGCGCAGCAGCAGCAGCAGCAGCAGCAGCAGCGGCGCCGCCTCCGG